>NC_060277.1:98202186-98294911 GCF_021613505.1 Equus quagga | reverse complement strand
CCCCCCCCCCCCCCCCCCCCCCCCACCAAGTGTGTTCCTAGTCTTTACTGTGAGACTAGGTGAAGCAAAGGCCTTAACATTCTTTGGGCAGACCCAGCTGTCAGGCTTGTCTGTGGGTCATTCCTGTTCCCTTCATTCTGCATTCTGGAGAAATCATTGGCCAGATCTCTCAGTTTTCTAATACTTCAACTGTAATTTCTACTGCTCATATAGTGACTTTTTAAAATTAATGATAACGCTTTTCATTCATATAATCTTGAGTTAATTCTTTTCACTGGATGTACTATCTGCTTACATCTGTCTGAGGATGTTAATTATGTTATTCTAAAGTCCTCTTATGCTTTCTCTGTTAACTCTGATTCTTTGGCTGTAAGGTCTTACATTTGTTTTTGTTTTCTGTCCTTATTGGAGCTGGCTTTCTCACGTTGTGTGGTCATTCCCTAATGCGAATCATCTTTGCAGTTGAGATTCTACTGCTTCTGTTCTTCGGCCCCAGGGAACAGGTGAAATGAGCTTCTGGGGCTAAAGGATTCCCCTGAAAATAAGGAAGAGGTGGGAGGTGCTTTCTGGGGGCTAGTCAGGGAGTGCATGCCTTCCTCCAGGGTCTGGGACCTTGCCCCCTTTCTAACACCAGATGCATTCCTGGAG
Organism: Equus quagga; assembly: GCF_021613505.1. NCBI lineage: Eukaryota > Metazoa > Chordata > Mammalia > Perissodactyla > Equidae > Equus > Equus quagga. The sequence goes on along the minus strand of NC_060277.1, from coordinate 98,294,263 downwards.
GAAGACCACCTTTGCTGTCTGGTCCAAGGAGGAAAGATACGGCAGCACGCTGCAGGCTCCTTCTCCTGCAGCATCCCAACTATTCCCCCTGTGGGTAACCCAGGGCATTTCTTGTGGGGGAGCATTTGTGGAGCTGCTCCCACGCTTTGAGCTAAGGTTGTGACTTTTACATTATCTCATTTCTGTCATTCTTAGGGATTTTGGTGGAAGGGTGGAGACTTGGCATGTTTCAGTCTGCCAACTTGAAATAGCACAATTTCTTAGGAAAACAATTTTGTGCCCCTATAATATCCAAGAGAAAGTCAGGCACGTTTATGTCAGGATAAAGTACAAGAATCTTCAAAGCAGCATTGTTTGTAATAACTAAGAACTAGAAAAATCTTAGTATCCACCAGCAGTCAAATGAATATATAAGATGTGGTATAGTCATATAATGGAATACTATTCATTAGGAACAACGCATGCCACATAAATAATCTTAAATTTTCTGGTAACCACTTAAAGATGAAACAGCTGAAATAAATGTTAATATATTTTATTTAACCCTTATGTCCAAAATATTATCATTTCAACATGTAATCGGTATATACATTATTAATAAGATATTCTACATTTTTTTCATACTGAGTCTTCAAAATATCCAAGCTATTGTCCTTTCTACATGTAATAAGTATAAAAATGGTTAATGAGAGAGTTTACATTCTTTTTTCCATACTAACTCTTTGAAATCTCAATTTGTTTGCTAAATTTTTATCAGAAATACTTGATCTGTATTTAGATTTCATAAAATTTACAGTTGAAACAGTAACATCACATACCCAAGTTTTTGGAAGCATGCTTAAAGGTTTTCTAGTAATTGCATGGAGTATCAGTTTTTAAATTTAAATTTTAAGTAATTAAAATGTGCTAAATTAAAAATTCAGCTCCTCAGTCACATTAGCTACTTTCAAGTACTCAGTAGCCACAAATAGCTGGACGTGCAACACCAGGCATTGAAATGAACCAACCTCAGCTACATGCAACAATACTGTTTACAAAATAATGCTGAATGAAAGATGCAACATACAAAATAATACATGTGATTTCCTTCATATAAGTTCAAGAAGAGGCAAGACTAAACTGTGTTGTTTATGGCTGACCTATAATAGGTAAAGCTGTACTGAAAAAGCAAGGGAATTATTAAAGTCAGAATAGTGGTTACCTCCAGGGAGTAAGAGAAAGGGTTGTGATTGGAAAAGGGCACACTGGGGTCTTCTGGGATGCTAGCAATGTTCTTTCTTGACATGATTGGTGTTACATGGGTATTTTCTTTATAATTATTAAACTGAACATTTATGTGCATCTTATGCACATTTTAGTTCTCAAAAGTAATTTTGTGTGTGTGTGTATGAGGAATATTGGCCCCGAGCTAACATCTGTTGCCAATCCTCCTCTTTTTGCTTGGGGAAGATTGTCACTGAGCTAACATCTGTGCCAGTCTTCCTCCATTTTGTACATGGGACAGCATGGCTTGATGAGCAGTGTGTAGGTCCGCACCTGGGATCCAAACCTGCGAACCCCAGGCCACCGAAGCAGGGCACACAAACTTAACCACTATGGCACTGAGCCGGCCCCTCAAAGATTTTTGTTTAATGGGGGAAAAAAATCAAATGGCTTCACTTGCAGCCCTGATATAGTTCTGTATGAGGCTTCCATAATAAGATTTGGGAAAAGAGAGGAGGAAATGGCCGTTCTGCCAATGTTGGTACCACCCAGAGTTGGGCTATAACAGACTTTGTGATCTAGAGAGTAGGCATTAAATATACAATTTGGGGGGAAGAGTGGATAGGGGTGTGTGTGTGTTTGTGTGTGACGGAGAGAGATGGACATAAAGGAGGACACGAGAAGAGAGGTCTGAATGAAAACAGAGCAGAGATCACCATCCCTAAATTAAATAAGAAATAGGGTATTTAAGTGGCACCATTACCCAGGTTTCCCCCACATATAGGAGTTAATCCTATGTGGTAAATAGTTGTAGTTATTTTGCATTTTGATCCAGAAATAACCCTTTTATTTTTCAGAATTCTCAGTGAAAATTTTTTGAGCGAATTACATAAGGATTCATTTGAAGGCCTGCTATCCCTCCAATATTTGTAAGTTAGTTAATTACATTTATTTCTGAGATTTTAGTTACATAATCTCTAAGATAAATAAGGGGTTCAAATTAGGTAATCTCTATAATTTCTTCCAGCAATAAAATTCTACAATTCTGTAAGTCTGTGAAGGGCCCCAGCCTATCTCTATCTAGCATTAAATACCTCGGATGCATTTTTGTTTTTTAATTATATAGACAAGGTATAGATAGGAAAAAGCCCTTCCATTATAGAGGAAAAGTGATAATGAAGTCTGAGCAATTATAGATACACATATGAACCTTGTTATATAAGAGTTTATATTTGCTATTATTAGTGCTATCAAGTGGATTCCACTGACCCTGCTAGTATTTGAAATACCTGTGGCATAGCTTTCAGCATCACAGCAACACACAGCAGCCACAATATGACAACTGACAGACGGGTGGTGTGGTTCCCTAACCGGGAAATGAACCCAGGCTGCGGCAGTGAGAGCACTGAATCTTAGCCACTAGACCACCAGTGCTGGCTCCAAGTGCTCACATACCATCTGCTTATATTTATATTTCACTTATGACCCATAGATCAAATCTGGCCCATGGTCCATTTTTATACAGCCTGTAAGTTAAGAATAGTTCTTACATTTTTAAAGGGCTGCAAAAGAAAAAAGCAAAGAAGAATATGCAACAGAGACTGTATGCGGCCTGCAAAGCCTAAAATATTTGCTATCTGGTTTTTACAAAAAAGTTTGAAAAACTTGATTTAATGAGGGGAATTAAAGTCAACCTCAAATTGTCACCTAAAGGACAAAAAAAACTTACATTAATTTGAATGCCATTAACCCAAAATTTTTTGATAATTTAATCTCAAATTAACATTTAAATATGAAATACTTAACTAAGCAGATGAATTATGTAAACAATGTTGTCAGGAACTTATTAAGTTACCAAGAGAACAGACTGATGTTAAGGATGGCAGTGCAGGAATCGTTATACCAATACTTAAAAAAGATGTTTAAAATGATGGTTAAGTGGTATTTAAAAATGTTGACACTAAATAAGCATATCAGAAATGCCCCTGACTTTACTAACTACAAAATAAAAATCTCTCCAGCCTTGTTGTCAAGGAGAAAATGCTTGCCTAGTATTTCTGTTAACTTAGAGATAAGGAGATACTTTGTTCTTTGCTGTAAAAGCTCAATTTCCATCCTTTGTCCATGGCATCCAGAGCTGTATATGTCATTAATTCATATTAAGCTAATTAATGATGCTCTTTAGCAAGTAGATTAGTCTTATAAATGTGGAAGGCTTAGGGCAAGTGGGTATGAAGAGCCTCACTTGACACTGAAAATAGTCTTTTGAATTGTCAAAGCTTCCAAGCCTTGGGGGACAACCACTTTTGTACTGGTCTTCTTGGGTACCTTACACAGTTTGGAGAAAAACAAATGAGATAACTGCTCAATGGATTAGGCCCTTCGTTACTTCTACTATGAAATACTTTGTAAGCTAATTATTTCATGTTAGCATAGATATTCTCATTCATTTTTAAAAAAATGCCAATCATTAAGAAAGCTAAAGAAGACTATGCCAAGCACGGCGCCTAGTATTGTAGGCACAGAGATGGGCAAGACAGGGTTCCTGTCCTTCCAGTAACTCATAATCTCACAGGAAAAATAAATTGATAAGCTCAAACCACAATGCACAAGCACTAAATGGATGACAAAGTGTTGGAGAGGCACAGAAGAGGGAGCCAGGAAGTAATAAAACTACAGCCCTTTTAGAACAGTCATTTTCCTCCTTCTACTCACTCCCCAGCTGTTTGTTTATTTTATAAATATTTGAGTTTGTTTTATGTCCATGCATCTCTTAAACATGGTAGACAACGCAGGTGAGCAAGTCTGAGTCCATACTTTCAAGGAGTTTATGCTCAGAGGAAATGGAATGCAAAAATAACTAATCTAAAGGAGAAATAGAAATGGGCAATGAGAGGTATAAATTGTTTTTGGAGCACAGAAGGAAAAAAGACTTCATGTTGGATCAGGGAAGACGTTGCAAGAGCAGTGCTGTTTGAACAGGACCTTGAAGGGCCACTGGATATCATCAGGCAGACATCTTGGGAAGAGTAAGCTTGGAAAAGGAGAGTGGGAGAAAGGCAAAACACAGGAGCGTAGCTTGAGCGCCTGTAGAGTGCAAGTAGGGAGAGTAGGAGATTAAAGCAAGATCTCCTAGGGCTTTCAACGCCAAGCCAAGGATAGCATGCCAGGCTACCATGTCATCACAGCAGTGCTCTAGGATAAGCTTTAACCTGCAACAGAATCACTTGGAGGGCTTGTTAAAACACAAGCCCCATCCCCACAGTTCTACTAAATCAGTCCATCCAGAGGCAGGCTGAGAATTTGTATCTTCAATAAGTTCTCAGTAATGCTGGTATTTGAGAACCACTTCTGGAGAGTCAACCTGGTGACTGTGTGCAGAATGGATTAGAAAGAGAGAGACTAGAGATGGAAACACCAGTCAGAAGACCGGTATACCCATCCAGGTGAAAAGTGGGGGACTAAGCTGGATTCAATGGAAATAAGAGAGTCAGCTATAGTCAAGAGTGGGTGTTTTCAAATAAAAATCCAGTACCATGTTGTTTTCTGTTGTCCCACCACTGTACAACTGAAGCAGTTAAATTCATGGCGTGTTAGGGCAATATAAAGCCAAAAATGAATTTCTATTAATATGATAGAAAGTATAATTCTGAATTAGTTCAAAGTTGTGTATTAATTAGAGGAGTAACTTCTTTCAAGTTATGTGAAAGAGTATCTTTTATTTCTTCTGGTATTTAATTGACCTAGAAAAACAAACTAAACCAGAAGGTGTGTAATTGTGAGAATATTCCTTTTAAGATTAGAAGTGATAATTATATATATGGAGATGAAAACTTTGAGCTCATAATCTAGAGCTCAAATGATGAGACTACTAAGGTCATCTAATCAATTCTTATGCTCTCTGGGATGATTACCTCCAGAATCTGTCAAGATCTATAGTTGTATATGTTATTTAAGAAGATCATGAAGGTGAGACTCTTATGAGAGTTGAGGGCAGGGTTAGGAGCTCTGGAAGGTTCCAATAGCAATTCCTAAGGTTTAGAGTTTAGACAGAAGCTCCTTATTCAATATCACCATTCTAACCTCTACTAGTTGTTCCTACTAATGAGATATCTAATAGCTAATTGAGGCAATATTTTCCTTTTACTTTTCCTAGAGATTTATCCTGCAATAAAATACAATCTATTGAAAGACGTACATTTGAACCACTACCTTTTTTGCAGTTTATGTAAGTTACAAATATAACTTCATTATATTTGGAATTTTTATAAAACTTAATTGTAAACCTCTTTGTTATTCATTTTGAAATATGGTTAAAATTTTACTAGTAGAAAGCTACTAAAACTATGTAGCAAATCTTTTTGTCTCTATCAAAGATTAGTGTGAGAATTATTACACAGATCAGAGAGATTCCTTCTAGAACAGTGGTTCTCAACCAGGGTAATTTTGCACCTGGTGCATTTGGCAACATCTGGAGACATTTTTGGTTGTCAGAACTGTAGATGCACTACTGGCATCTAGTAGGCAGAGGCCAGAGAGGCTCCTCAACATCCTGCGATGCACAGGACAGCCCCCCATAACAAAGAATTATCCAGTCCATAATGTCAATAGTGTTGAAGTCGTGAAATCTTTTTCTAGGGAAATAAAGTTCACGTAACACAAGTATTTATTGAGCACTTACTATTTTGTGTTTAATGCACCACATGTAGAAACATGAAAGTATAAATTATAAGCAAAAAATCCACAGGGAGATTTCTAATATGGAGGAAGAATTGAGGTTACAATTCATCATACATAAATTAGAATCACTGCCAAAGGATAAAAGTTCTGAAAGACTATCTTTTTCTCTTCTTCTTTTGCTTGTGTCTTTTTTTGTAGAAATCTTGGTTGCAATTTACTCACAGAACTGAGCTTTGGAACGTTTCAGGCCTGGCATGGAATGCAGTTTTTACACAAGTTGTAAGTGAAGTAGAAGATGAATACATGTAAAAAACTATGTGTAAAAACATCATACAGTTATTGGCTAGCTGGGTGTAAGCCCAGGATGACCTCTGACGAGTACGTCTTAGGATCCATTGATTTTTTTCCAAATGAGGAAACTATGGTACAAAGAGGCTGAGAGACTTGGCTAACTCACGTGTGGCACACTGCTTCCTTAGTACCAGACTCTGGCATGGGCGATAAAAGGCATCAAGCAAATAACACTCAAATTAGCACTGTCATGGGATTCCCAATGGCGCTGCTCTGTCTGATATGGGAATGGTCCTTGAAATTGCACTTTTGAATTTAACTTTGATTCCTGCTCACATGCAAAGTTCCCAACTGCTTACATGTATGCAACAGAGAGCTGCAGAGAATTAAATTCAGCACTAAGTTCTCCAGGGAGCAAAACATGTGGGTGCTTCCTCAGCCATCAGCTTCTTTTAAATGGTAAAACAGAAAGAATCCCTGAAAACCTGCATGGGGCACTTCTCTCCCCGGTCACCCAGAACATAATATTTTAAAAAGTACATACCTCTGAACTGAATTACCTGTCGGCTTTAGGAACCTTTGCGGTATGGAAAAAGATGTGTTAAGCTGTAGTGTGAAAAATATTCATAAAGGAAATACATTGCTATAGCCTAATTCCATATCCTTTCTTTCCTGACTACTCTTCAATAAGAAGTATGGGTTTTATTCCCTTTCAGCTTGAAAATTCTGTGACTTCTCTGTGACACAAGCAAATCCTGGTGGTTAGGTTCAGTGGGCTGAAGGGGATTTTAGACTCAAGGTGAAGATCGTCCTCTGAACATGACTTTGGAAAAGCCTGTCTTACCTGTCTCGTGGGTCAGAAATCCAGTTTCACACAGTTCATTTCGGGTTGGATGAAGATGTTCAGGGTGTGTCTGGAGCTGATTTCACAGTTCCTACAGATGCCCATCTGTTTCGGCCTCCCGTCTCCGCTCATGAATTTGCCGATACCTAACTTGGGAAAAGGACACTAAGGGTCAGTTTTTCTTTTGCCAGCGCACCAAAGAGCAGACTCATTAGGTCCCTCCACCAAGAGGTTTTAGTGGCGTCAATACAATGTCTTAAACGCACCACCTTTACCAAGCATTTTATGACGCTGAGAGTCCCGTGTAAGAATCTGTCTCACTATAGGTAGGTAGGCCACACGGGGAAAAAACTGTGGAATCACAGTTGATAAAATTAATGAATTCACTCAAAAACACTCACCAAGTGCCATACCCACTGTGTGTCAGGACCGTACTAAGTGCTGGGGGTACAAAGAAGAATAGGACAGGGACTTTGTCCCCAAGAAACTTTCAGACTAGAAGGAGGAAGATGGACATTGTTGGGAAAACATACAAGAGCCATGCTAGCATGTATGCAGCAGGGTAATGAGGTAGAGGGTGACGAAGTAGGGAACGGGTGGTGAGTTAGAAAAGATTCATAATGGAGGAGGCACCGGCTGGTTTATGTTGAGTTTCTGTGCTCATCTTAAAATGACAGAAAAAGGTAATGAAACAATTAGAGCTAGCTGGTGTTGGAAATAAGTTAATACTCATATCTTGTGATTTGAATAGAGCTGTCCTCCTAAAACTAACTCACAGTTACTGTCGAAAGATTGTCACAATATAGTGAGCCTGTGTTGGGGGCTGCACTCCTTCTTTGTTCTTTTTTTTTTAAGGATTGGCACCTGGGCTAACAACTGTTGCCAATCTTTTTTTTTTTTTTCTACTTTATCTCCCCTAAACCCCCTCTGTACATAGTTGTATATCTTAGTTGCAGGTCCTTCTAGTTGTGGGATGTGGGACGCCGCCTCCACGTGGCCTGACGAGCTGCACCATGTCCGCGCCCAGGATCCGAACCCTTGGCCGCAGCAGCAGAGCGCGCGAACTTAACCTCTCGGCCACGGAGCGGCCCCTCCTTCTTTGTTCTAATAGACAGAGCTGATTTGCTTCAGGAAACATTTCCCATAGTGAGATGTAAACTTTACTGCATCTCTTTCCAAAAGCAAGTTGCCAAGGGCAGATGCCACCTCTCGAGTTGTCGTTTTATTACCTATGTGACATTACTGGGGTGTTTATAAGTTGAGACAGTATTTTTCCCTGTGTTACATAAGTTTGTAAAAAGGCCCCAGGTGAGGCGGATTTATCATGAATTGAATGAAGCTTAAGCCTCAGGGCTCCTCGCTTTCATAGGCCCCTTCCAAGGCCTTGGGAGGGGCCTTAGCAATTTTTGTATTCATAATTTTGTGTGTTTTTATTAGACAGACTTCCCAAGGTAGATGAGGTTTAGGTCCCACAAAACCTTGATTCACCCCCGGGTTTCAGGTAATTACAACTCAATAAGTTTCTTGACTGAAGCCTCTGTGTTATTGACAAACACGAGTGAACAAGTTAGCAGCATGGTAAAGGATCTATTTTGAATCCGAAATCCACCCCAAAGATGTGCCAAGAGCTGATTGATAAAGTACCGCTTTTTTGAATGGTAGTAATAATCATATCTCTTTCTGATAAAATCAGGAATGAAATATATTATGGAAAACCAGCAGTGGTTGATAATCATAAGTATTAAGTATACTTTTTTTTTCCCTGACTTTAAAGTGCTTCTCCTTCCTTCACCTACACAGGTCCAGACTGCCGGCTTATTTTAAAAAGTTCTTTTAGTCACTTTGCTGGTTCTAACAATATAAGTTCCATGACTTCAGAGAATGAAGGACTGTACGTGTCGAAAGGCTGTACCTCATTCAGGTAGAGCACGTTCACATGCTGGCTTGTCTGTGGTACATCAGTATTGTGCCAAGAACACAAGCACTAAGAGAGAATGAGAGGAAAATCCAAACCTTGTTCCTGCTGAAGTATTTACCCCACTGTTAAGAATATCAGTGAGATAGGTGGGGCCTCACCATGAAGGCAGACTGAGCCGTGGTCACAGAGCCGCCCTAATGCTCCCGCAGTCAGCTAGCATCGGTTTCCTCTAGATAGCTGTGGACACACAGAAGTTTACACACTTCAAGCTTTTGTCATCACTTTTTGGTATGTGCTGGAAGCCTGGCAGCTTTTTCTCAGATTGAGAAAGGCATAAACATTAAAGATGAAAACAACTACTCAGGTCTGTCCGTTGGGGTAATTAAGGGTATCTGTTTTATTTGTAATAGTTCAGAAGTTTTGAGGTTGTCACACCCAGCAACTGCTGTCCTCTTCTTCTCCCAGCCACATCTTACTCTTCCCAGCTGTATAACAAGGTATCTTCCTTCTCTCGGAAACATAGTTGTTTTTCTCCTGCCCCATAATATTTCTTTAATCCCTACATTTCTTTAATAGTATGTTTATTAGTGTGTCCCAGACACTATACTAAGTGCTTGTACTTATACAGGTAAGATAGCATGGCTACAGCTCTTAGACTAGTTCTTGGCACATGGTAAATGCTCAGTACATGTTACCTCACTCTATATCTCATTTTCATTTTCCCAGCAACTCTTGTGATGTAGATATTATTATCCTCATTTTGGGGATGAGGAAATTGAAACTCAGAGACATTGGATAACTTGCCTAGGTTCACACTATTAATAAATGGCAAAACTGCTTACGAGATTTTTCGAGTAATTTTCTAAGCAGCTCTGCGTTCCCTTATAATAGGAACTGGATGATGACAGCTTGGCTTTTTGTGCATTGTATCTGGAAGTTGGTTTCTAACTTAAATAGACCCTCTAGAACAGAGAGATCCTTTTCCCTGTGAAAATGCCCTCTTCTGGTGCTGCTGGCCGTGCCACCTCTGGGCATCCCCAGGGTTTCTGCTCACTGTCCTGGGCAGATGTGACCTCATTACTGCTGAGCACCTGCTCTCTGCCCAGCCTTATGCCAGGTGCTTTGCATGTGCTCTTTTATTTAGTCCTCAAACTGCTTTATGAAGTAAATGGGACTAAGTAGGACTCAGAGATGTTCATGGCTCAAGTCACTTCACCAGAAAGCGATAGCCAGACTTCAAACCTAGGTCTGCCTGATTCCAGGGCCCTTGCTTCTTCCACTGTTCCTCACTGCCAGGGACTTTTCAAGGCTATTCTCAGAACTTTGATTAAAATATAGATTCACCATTTCAAATTCTTTAGACTTCGCCCCCTGAGAAAGTGTTTACGTGACGCAGTTAGAGGTATTGTACTGAGGAGCTTCACGTTGGGAGTCGTGTTCTCATGGCTCGTGGATCTTGCACCTGAATAAAGGAAAGAGGTTGCTCCATCCCCAAGTACTTTGAACATAGTGCAACAGGATTTAGGTCTCTCTGCTTATTTCTTTGACTACCTTCCTCCAAGGAACCAGTTTTCCCTGCCATCCTTGGGATTCTAGCTTAGACAGTTTGGGAGTTTGTCTTATTTTAAATTTATTTTCACTGCCTGCTTTGAACATTTTTTCAGCTAAAGCTGTTAGGATTACAGTACATTCAGGACAGTGATGACATGCTTCAGTCCCCACTTCTTCTCTGTCGCCTCTGTTAATAGAAAGGAAACGTAGCCCATCTATCTGGACCTGTATAGAAGAATTTGGAGGAAAAAAAAAAAAACTGGTAAGAAATATTCCCTTTTTTGGGGAACTACCTTGAATCTGTCCCATTATTCTACAGCAAAAAGCTTATGCAAAAATATTTGTTTTCCTCTTCAAATAAGATATTTTTTAAATCATTTTAAACAATATTTCTTAAACTTTGACTTTGAGACAGTCTTTAAGGCTAGTAAAAACTGTTGCCATGTTTTACTCCTGTAAAGACAAGCCCATGAATATTAAAAAGGCAATGGACTATGAGTCAACACACCTTTTCTCTGTAAAATGAGGGAATTGAACCAAAATGGAAACGATCTCTAGTGCAATGTCCACTGTGAATCTAAAACCATTCATATTGCGGTTTGTGGAGAAACAGTTGCTGTAGAGTCTCCCAGATCTGAGCTGTTGAGTCAGTTCTCACTCCTTCTCTCCCTTGCCCAGGCACAACCTTGGTGAAGAAAAGACTGCCCTGCAGACAGGAGGAGGAAATAGGATCATTTAGGGTGGCCCTGTATTTGGATTTCGCTAGGGATAAAGGCAAGGATATTAATCTCAGTTGGAGAAGGGCTGCCTAGTTAAGAGGAAATGCTGAGCCGATGGGTACAAGGCCATAGATGAGCTGCTAAGAAAGAGTGAAGGAGTAGAGAGCTGAGATAATTTTGGAGGGAGGATCACAAACTTTGCTAAGTTGTTTTGGCTGCATGTCGCTTTATGGTCCTTCTTATTGCCTGGGGGCAAAGTGGGCAGGGGAAGACGCAGAGGTGGAGGAGCTTACTTGCACAGAGCCCACCGGCTCTCATAGGTTTTTTGTAATGCCAAAGAAATTTTTTTCAAAGCAAGGAATATTCAGAGCCTCAAAGTTTGAGGAACTGTGCTTAACCAGACATGTGACACTCATAGTCTTTCTCTTCATAACAGTATCTTACTAAATATTAACTCGTGGTACGAATCAAACAAGTTAATGGTACTAAAAAGATCTAGAAGAATGGGCTAGAATAGGAAGAATAGGGGAGTTCCCACGGCAAGAACATACTGCGTGGCTCCCAGCCTCGCCACTGCCTCCCTCTGACCTTGGTCACGGAAGAGTCGGAGTCTTCGCCCCTCTTTTCTCCATCCAGCAACATGTTTGGTCTTCTGGCAACTGGTGCTCTATATATTACAACATGGTTCTTTTTCTTTAATTGAGCTATAATCCACATAACATAAAATGTAACATTATAAAGTATGTGATTCGATGGTGTTTAGTATATATACAGGGTTGTAGAACAATCACCACTGTCTAATTCCAGGACATAATTCCCAAGAAGAAATGCTGTGCCTGTTAGCTGTGACTCCCTCCATCCCCCTTCTCCCAGGCCCTGGCAACTACTACTTTCTTTCTGTCCATACAGATTTGCCTATTCTGGACATTTCATATAAATGAAACACAATATGTAGCCTTTTGTGTGCCTGGCTTTCACACAGCATGTTGTTTTCAAGGTTCATCCATGTTGTAGCATGTATCAGTACTCCATTCCTTTTTAAGGCTGAATAATATTCTGTTATATAGATATACCACATTTTGTTCATCCATTCATCAGTTAATGGACATTTGAGTTGTTTCCATTTTTTGGTTGTTAAGAATAATGCTGCTATGAACATTCACGTACAAGTTTTTCTGTAGACATGTTTTTAATTTTCTTGGGTGCATACCTCACAGTGGAATTGCTGGGTCACATGGTAACTCTATGTTTAACTTTTTTGAGGAACTGCCAAAACTTCTATTTCTTAGAAGACAATATAGGAATAAATCTTTATGACCTTGGATTAGGCAATGGTTTCTTAGATGTGACATCAAAAGCATAAACAACCAAAGGGAAAATAGATAAATTGGACTTTATAAAAATTAAAAACTTTTGTGCTTCAAAGGACACTAATAAGAAAGTGAAAGACAATTCATAAAATGGGAGAAAACATTTGCAAAATATACATCTGATAAAGGTCTAGTATCCAGAATATCCAGAATATATAAAGAACTCTTACATTCAGGTATTTGATCCATTTCACTTTAATTTTTATATATGATGTCAAGTGTAGGAGTCCAACTTCATTATTTTGCTTATGGATATACAAGTGTCCCAGCACCATCTGATAATACTGTTGTTTCCACATTGAATTGTTTTGGCACCCTTGTTGAAAGTCAATAGACTGTAAATGTGAAGGTTTATTTCTGGACTGTCAATTCTGTTCCATTGATTCATGTCTGTGTTTATATGTGTCAGTGCCACACTGTGATTGCTGTAGCTTTGAATTGGGTTTTGAAACTAGGACGAGTGAGTCCCCGCTCTTTGTCCTTCTTTATTAAGAGTATTTTGGCTATTCTGAGTCCCGTGAATTGTCATATGAATTTTAGAATTAGCTTGCCAGTTTCTGGAAAGAAGTCAGTGGAGAATTTGATATGGATTGTGCTGAAGCTATAGATCTATTTGGGGAGTAGTGCCATTTTAACAATATTGTCTTCTGATCCATGAACATGGCAGATCTTTCCATTTATTTAGATCTTGTTTAATTTCTTTCAACAATATTTTGTAGCTTTCAGTGTATGAGTTTTACACTTGTTTGGTTAAAATTTTTTCTAAGCATTTTGCTCTTTTTGTTGCTGTTATACATGGAATTGCTTTCTTAATTTTTAGATTACTCATTGCTAGTGTATAGAAACATAGCTGATTTTTGCATGTTGATCTTGTATCCTGTCACCTTGCTGAACTCATTTATTAGCGCTGATAGTTTTTTTTCTAGATTCCCAGGAATATGTCTCATGGTCTTCCAGTTTCCCAGGAATATGGTGGAGCAGTTCAGAGTCTCTAAGGACATCTCATTCCTCAGCTTTTCTTTTTAAGTTTTTGGTTAGGCTATTTTTAGCCTTAGTTGTTCTCCATTGTCTCATGCAGCTGCCATGTTAAAACATTTACCTGCAATTGTTTTTTCAAAAATGCCCCCTGAGGAGGGGCTAGCACCAGGCAGCTCTCAGTCAGGTCAAAGACAAGCCTTTCAAGTGAGGTCTTCCCAGGTACCACCAGACAGTAAAATCATGGCAGTTTTTTGGGAAAGAGGCTTTGGAGGCGCTCCAGCTCCACTCTGCTCCTTCTTGTACCAGGGATGTGGACTTTTTCAAGGCTACCACTGGGAGGGAGAACACAGGCCTAGGACAAGTTAAAGCAACACAGATCTCACTGATCTTACAGAAATTAATCAGTTTTTCTTGAGTAAATGTCCCCTGGGTTGCCGCAAGCCCACTGGTTAAATTTCCAGAGTTCTGGAAAAGGTGATTCTGACAATTGTTGCCAGTTTTTCTGTTGCTTTTATGGAAGGGTGAATTTTCAGGTGTCCTCACTCCACCATTTGCACTGAGTTGCCTACAACATGGTTTTAAATCTGTAAAGTCTCAATGACCATAGGCTCACTAAGTATTTAATCATGAGAGATAATTAGGAAAAGGAATACAAAGAAAATGTAATTTTCATAGAGGCTCTCCCAAATGGGATGAAGTTCGATGATGAAGTTTGAAAAGGTATTTCTATATTTAGTGCTCTCAAAATTAAGATAAAGTAACAGCTATTTTAAACCCCTTTTCTTCATACAGGTTAAACACAGTCTTTGGAGTCAGAACTGAGTTCAAATTCCAGCTCTGCTTCTTAGTAGCTTGATGACCTAGGACAAGTTATATAACCTCTCTGTGCCTCACTTTCCTCATTTGTAAAATAGAGTAATAACATTATCTAATGTATAAGGTTATCGTGAGGATTAAATGTGAAATGCTGATCACAGATGCCTGGCAGCACAATAGATATTAGTTGTGAAAATTATCTTTATAATATTTTGCAAAAGTATACTAATGATTCTTGAGTAGAGTTAAACTAAAGGCAGATTTTCTTTTCTTTCTTCCTGTTTCTTGTTTGTTCACTTGTTTGTTTTAAAGAATTAAGAAGAAAATCTATTCCAGCATTTTGGAATAAAAATTTGTGTCAAAAAATGAATTTGTTCACTTTATTGATATGTAAACAAAATGTTATTTATTTATTCAACAAACATTTATTAAATACCTAGGAAGTATCAGGTACTATGTCAGGCACAGGGATGACAATGACAAAGTGTGGTCCCTGCCCTGAAGCAGACAGGTGATTATATACAATGTAACAAAGGCTGTGATACAGGAATACATGAATGTGTGATGGGAGGGAGTATGGCTTTCACCAGTTCCTCTTAGATTGATCCCCCTTCTTTGGCTCCAAGAAATTGATCCTATTTTTGTCTTTAACTGGGTAGTTTAAATCACGGAATTTTAAAAATTTCTAGAGATGAAAGAAAAGCATCTTGAAGTGTGGAGGACACTAGAAATAGTATTTCCTACAGAGCAAGGGCTTCCTACCAGCATAGTCACTTCAAGGGTTTTCAGCCTGGAAAGTTCTTTGACATAGTTTTTCTTTGCTATCCACTTTTCTTCTATTTTTTTTCTCTTTTTCTTCTCCACTTTATCATCTAGAGACTTGGGTAGTTCCCAAAGGAAGAGTGCTTTATGGATTCTGAGGGTGATTTATAGGTAAAGACAGAAAATGATTTTTTTTTTTACCTTCAAGTTCCATACCAAAAAAATGAATATAAACTTTCATGGCAGCTATTGAAAATGCAGATAATTTTAATTCCATTGCATTTTTCAGAATTCTCAGTCGTAATCCTCTGACAACTGTTGAAGATTCTTATCTTTTTAAATTGCCAGCATTAAAGTATTTGTAAGTATTGCAACAATCTCATGGCTAATGAGATGATTTCTGCTCTTTTTTACCTTCACCAAAGATTAAGTATTTTGCATTCTTGTAAAAAGTTATAATTTAAATTTTAACTGGGTTATTGAAATAAGAGTTATTGACAAAGAAAAGGATTAAGAAAGAATATATATATATCGGCAAGACAGTGTTGAAGCACACCTACAGCTATGGAACATATAGATCCACGTAGAAATATCATTTATCCCAGAAAGCAATGAGGAATAACGTGTACGTTATGTTTTTTAAAGAGTAGTCAAGAAAGGTGGCTGCAATTGAGAATGAGAGGTGGGATAATGGTAAAAAAAAGATTGTACTGTTCAGCACCAAGGCCATTAATTTGATAATGCAAATAAATTTAAATTTCTTCAATAAGAGCTCTCTGGAATTATCATCTATGGTAAGTAGACTCTTGAGCTAGCTTGACAGAGAAGGCAGAATTGAAGGAATCACATGTCATTAAGTATCTTTTTAAGTATAGAATTTTTGTCTTTGGGTTCATATCATGCATCTTTGGGCTTCTCCTTCAGAGACATGGGAACAACACAAGTGTCACTTGCAACCATTGAGAGCATCCTCATGATGACCCTTGAATTGGAAAAACTGTAAGTTGATTTTTCTTATACTTATTTTCACTTAGTTGTTTTTTTAGATTTGTTTTATTGCCTTAAATCAAGTTTATTGAGGTATAATTTTCATTTAATAAAATTCACTCTTTTTAAGTGTACAGTTCGGTGAGCTTTGACAAGTGTATGGTTATGTAACCACCACCATGACATTTGAGATATAGAACACTTCTGTCACCCCAAAAAGGCCCCTCATATCCCTTTGCGGTCAGTCCTCTCTCTCACCACCAGCCCCTGGCAACCACCAATCTGATTTTTTTTCATAATGTTTAAAAATTTTTTTATTGAGTTCATAAGAGTTTACATCAATGTGAGATCTCAGTTGTACATTATTTCTTGACTGTCACCACATAAGTGCTCCCCTTCACCCCCTGTGCCCACCCCCCCCCCCTTCCCCTGGTAACTACTGAACGGTTTTCTTTGTCCAAGTGCTTGTTTGTATTCCACATATGAGTGAAATCATCTGGTGTTTGTCTTTCTCAGACTAACTTATTTCGCTTAGCATAATTCCCTCTAGGTCCTTCCATGTTATTGCAGATGGGATGAATTTGTCTTTTTTTCTGGCTGAATAGTATTCCATTGTATATATACACCACATCTTCTTTATCCAATCATCGGTCAGTGGGCACTTGGGTTGCTTCCATGTCTTGGCTATTGTAAATAGTGCTTCTATGAACATAGGGGTGCATATGTTACTTTGGATTATTGATTTCAAATTGTTTGGGTAGATACCCAGTATTTGGAGGGCAGGGTCATATGGTAGTTCTATTTTTAGTTTTTTGAGGAATCTCCATAGTGGCTGCGCCAGTTTGCGTTCCCACCAGCAGTGTATGAGGGTTCCCTTTTCTCTACACCCTCTCCAACATTTGTTATTTTTAGTCTTAGTGATTATAGCCATTTTAACAGATGTAAGATGGTATCTTAGTGTGGTTTTGATTTGCATTCCCCTGATGATTAGTGATGTTGAGCATCTTTTCATGTGTTTATTTGCCATCTGTATATCTTCTTTGGAAAAACGTCTGTTCATCTCCTCTGCCCACTTTTTGATCGGGTTGTTTGATTTCTTATTCAGTTGTGTGAGTTCCTTATATATTATGTAGATTACCCTCTTGTCAGATATATGATTTGCAAATATTTTCTCCCAACTGGTGGGTTGTCTTTTTGCTTTGATCCTAGTTTCTTTTGCCTTGCAGAAGCTCTTTAGTCTGATGAATTCCCACTTGTTTATTTTTTCTTTTGTTTCCCTTGTCTGAGAGGACATGGTATTTGAAAAGATCCTTTTCAGTTCAGTGTCAAAGAGTGTACTACCAGTATTATCCTCCAGGAGGTTTATAGTTTCAGGACGTATCTTCAAGTCTTTGATCCCTTTTGTCCCTACAGTTTTACCTTTTTCAGAATATCATGTAAATGAAATCATATAGAATGTAGGCTTTGTGTTTGGCTTCTTTTACTTTGCGTAATCCTTTTGAGACTCATCCGTGTTGTTGCACCTGTCAGTAGTTCATTCCTTTTTATTGCTGAGTAATATTCCAACTGTGTGGATATACCAGTTTGTTTATGCATTCATCTGTTAATGGACATTTGAGTTGTTTCTAATTTTTTGCCTATTATAAATAAAGCCGCTAAAAACACTCACATGCAGCTCTTTGTATGAACATATGTTTTCATTCCTTTGGAGTAGAATACCTAAGGGTGGGATTGCTACGTCATATGCTAAGTGCATATTTAACTTTTTAAGAAACTGCTAAACTGTTTTCTAAAGTGGCTGTACCCTTCTGCATTCCCACCAGCAGTGTATGAGAGTTGTGGTTGCTCCATAGCTTCACTTGACCCTTATATTTCAGTTTTCAAAAAGTTTTAGCCTTTCTAGTAGGTATATAGTTGTATCTCACTGTGGTTAAATTTGCACTTCTCTAACAGCTGATGAGTCTAAGGCCATATCAACCTGAATGCGCCCAATCTCATCTAATAGCTAATGATGTTGAGTGCCTATTCATGTGCAAATGTCTTTTTTAATGAAGTGTCTGTTCAAATCTATTTTTTAATTGGATATTTATCTTATTGAGTTTTAAGAGCACTTTACGTATTCTGGAAAAAGTCCTTTGTCTCAGATATGTGTTTAGTAAATATCTTCTCCCAGGTTGTGGCTTGTCTTCATTCTATTAAAAGTATCTCTGAAGACCAGAAGTTTTTAATATTTAACTTTTGATGAACCCTAATTTAGAAATTTTTTCTTATGTAGTTTGTGCTTTTTGTGTCTTATCTAAGAAATCTTTGAGAACTCATTGCCTAATCCAAAATCACAAAGATTTTCTCCTATGTTTTCTTCCAGAAGTTGTATAGTTACATTTAGGTCTATGATCCATTCTGAGTTAATTTTTATGTATGGTGTGAGGTGAGGGTCAAGTTTCATTCTTTTTGCAGTTTTAAAAAATATCTCTGTAGGGCCCTTTTGTGACAGTTTATTACACAACTTACTGCACTTTAAATTTTGCCATCCCCCCTCCAATATGGCAAGCTAGTAGAAACTTGCTAAGGCTACATAGAAATATGCTAAGGCTACTTGAAGGGATGACATGAGATTAGGATGGGAAAGGGCATTGCATTTAGCACTCTGATCCAACCATTTTTGTCAGGTCAGCTGACAAATGACCGTCTTCCCCACATTGTCACATCTGTTGGTCACTGCTTTAGCCTCATCTTCCTCAACCTCCCATAGCGTCTACCACAGCTGATCCCTCCCTCGTCAGCTAGATGCCTTCTCTCCAATATTCAAAATCATTTTCCTATGTAATTACAACACTATTAACACTGAAGAAATTAAATTCCTGTACAATAATATTGTCTAATAAAGAGTTGATATTCAAATTTCCCAATTGTCTCAATTATATCATTTATTTTTAACAGCTTTTTGAGGTATAATTGACATACAGTAATCTGTGTCAATATATGTAAACACCATAAAGCCATCACCAAATTCAAAATGTCCATCAACTCAGAAAGTTTCTTCATGTCTCTTTGTACAGTTATATGCTGGCATCATTCTATGAAGCAGAGCGCCCCACTCTTTTCTTTTTGAGTATCATTGTGAACTCACGGGTTCTTCTTTAAATTAATTGTTTTATGCCTTATTATCATTGTTATTCTTTTGAATGTTCAGATAGTCCAGAGTTGGCCAATGTGATCTCTGTTATTGTTTAACCACACGATGTTTTCTATTCCCAGAGTAATTTCTAATATATATTTCTGATATATTTACCTCTCTCAACTAGGAATTAAGAAAGAGACTCCAGAAGTTGGGGACTTACTCAGACTCTTCTTAGAAGTCTACCCTCTTCCTGTGCACTCTCAACCCTAAGTGAGACTTTTGGGTTGGGAGATCATTCTGAATTAAACTGCAGATCAATGTCACCCAATTCTAAGCCCTGTTGCCTTTATTCTAGGCATACCATACCCACTGCTGTCCTGGCTCTTCTGTTGGATACTTCTGTCTTCCTCTCTGTTTATTATAATATTCAAGAACAGCAGTTGACCAACTGGTCCCTACCCGATTGTTCAGGCCATATGTCCCAAGAACTCCTTTTTTTGCAGAGCCCTGTGGTGGCCTTGGCCTGCCTCTTCTACATACTCAGTAACTCCTTGACCACTAATTTACTTATCTGTGTTTCCATTTATAGGGTCTTACCTAGCCGTATGGCCTGCTGCCTCTGCCAATTTAAAAATAACATTGAGGTGGTCTGCAAGACAGTCAAGCTACATTGTGACAGCGAGTGTCTGACGAACACCACACGTTGTGGTGAGTCTGCACTGCTTGATGATAAATGTGTAAATTTTTATTTTATGTTTTAATTTTTATTTTTAATCAATGATGATAAATATTTTAACTAATGATGTAATTGCTCTATTTTTATTCGCTCAATCGAATTCAACTCCCTAAATTTCTAAGAATTACTCCTTTGCTAAAAGTCAGATTCTCAGTTACATTATCAAGCTAATAGAAAAGAACAAGAGAAAGGAATGAAAAGGGGGAGGAAATTAACATTAATGGCTACATATTGTGTGTGGTGCTCTCTGCTTGGTACCTTACCCCCAGATGAGGACTTACTCATATAGTGCATCACAGTTTGTAAACTGATTTTATATGCATTAGGTCTCAAGTGCCCTTTGTCTTATAGGACAGATGTAGATAGATTTTTGTTTATTTTGTTTGCTTTTGCAATTTTATAAAAGAGCACAGGTGATGCTATTTTATAAAAGTTTTATTTGGAGCCTGAGAGTTTCTGGTTCCATAACCAGAAGCTGCTACCTGGCCTTTCTCATGGATGGGAGGGCTGTTCGATTCTTAGACTGTCCAACTCTGAACTTACCATGAATCTCATTCTTCTCCATCCACAAAACACTCAGGTGTTTTTAAGTATTTTTCTGTATATTAGATGTATTGGCACCAACTTGATGACTTACAAAATGTGCTTTCATGCCCAGAGAGCTTGAATACAGGTCTCTATCAGTGATCTAGGGCACATCATAAATAAGAACACTTTGCTACTTATATAAAGACAGTGTTGCTTATTTTTCAAAACATTTTTTTTTTTTTACCAATTATATTACTCCCCTATCCCCTAGAGGTGGGCAGAACAGGCATTTTTAATCTCCTTTTACAGGTGAGGAAAAACAAGATCAGAGGTGTTAGGTGCTGTAGGCTGGTACCCAGGTCTCCTGTCCCCAGTTTCGGGCTCTCCACAAGCACCTCCTCCTCCTCTCTCATCACCTTTACCTCATCCTCTGACTCTCACCACCACCACCAAAAATACTTTTAATTTTTCTGGAAAAGAAGCCCAGCTGCACAATGGTACACTTGAACTTCATGCAGTGAAAACCTTTGGCTGGTTCCACAGGTAAAGCTGGAAGTATTAGAAATGAAATGAAATGAAAGCAAAGTAGGCATCTGACAAAAGTTGCTTTTTCCCTTCTGCATTTTAGGACTTGAAGTATTATTCCATTGATTTATTGAACATTCCCACCTTGGCATATGGTCTGGTGAATCTCTTAATCTACACCTCAGATCCCCGCCCACTTTTAAACAAAGATTCAGGGTGGACATAGCGGTTTTTTTCTATATAGAGCCTTCTGTTACAGGGGCTAGGATATATGGGAGCAGGCCCAAGCAAAGGAACCTGAGGGTAGGTGGAGAAGGGCGTGTTCAGACCAGGACCTTTTAGCTGTGGATGGTGTTGTGGTCGTCTGTGATAGTAGCCAGAACACGAGCACACTGAAGAGGTGGAGAGAGGAAGCCTCACGCTCCCTCTGCATCTGAGGCGGGATGGAATGGGGCATATGAACATGAGGAGTCACAGAAGATCTGCAGGGGGTCTAGCTGAGCGGGGAAATATTTGTCTTCCAGCCATGGCTTTTCTTGAGGACCGGGCAGTTGGCCCTTGGGGACCAATGGCCTAATCCTAACTATAGTTACTATATTTCATACCATGGAATGTTCTGAGTAGAGAACCACTTTTTCTCCTTTTGTTGTTGCCAATCGTAGGTTTAAATTTGGGTTTATTTTTCTCCTCTCTACATGGCACTCAAATGTTTGCTGATTCCTAATTTATTTGACTGGGATATACAGCTGTAGGCTGACAAAAAGCTGTCCCATCAGTCTTTCATTATCAAAAGCAGTCTCTTCTTTTTTGACAGATGAAGAAGCATCTATAGGGAATGCAGAAGGATCATTCATGAAGGTATTACAAGCCCGGAAGAAGAACACGAGCACTGAGCTGACCATTGTGCCAGAGAAAGCATCCTCAGACAAAAATGGCGTCAGTTTGTCAGCATTCATGAACGAGCAGCTAGACTTTAATGATGAAAGTGATGTTATCAGCGCACTAAATTACATTTTGCCTTATTTCTCAGAGGGAAATCTAGAAGATGTAGAATCAACATTATTACCATTCATTAAACTTCTTTTTTCAAGTGTACAAGATGGAGCTGAAAAGGAGATGGGTCATTTGAAAAATAACACAAAGAACCCTTCTCTTATTCGTAAATCCAGTAATTCAACTTATAAAAATAAATTGAAGAGACTCTATTTTCTGGAAAATTTGTTAGATGCAGAAATCCAAGAGAAAATTGATGAGGTTAAAAAGAAAGAAAAAATTGCCATGCTTATACATTCCAACCTTTTAGGTCCCAAATTTAAACGCCAAATCTTTCAAAAGAAATTAGAAACTGCCCAACCCCAGGAAAACAGCCCA
This sequence comes from Equus quagga, assembly GCF_021613505.1. Taxonomy (NCBI): domain Eukaryota; kingdom Metazoa; phylum Chordata; class Mammalia; order Perissodactyla; family Equidae; genus Equus; species Equus quagga. The sequence continues at coordinate 98,271,863 of NC_060277.1, read as the reverse complement.
GCAATGATTCAGAGCAGAGGGAAAAGGCTGCTAAGAGTAAACAGGGTCCTTAAGGGCCCAAAGGGCATACAGAAAAGGCAGTTCAAGGAAGTGGGAGATCAGCGCATCAAGAGGAAGCAGAATGCCCAGCCATTTGTGGAGAACGTTGCCAAAGAAAGAAGGCTCAGGCCATCCTCAGGGGAGCTGGAGCCGCTTCACATGGCCTGGAGGCCCAGGAAGTTAGTGGGAAACTCCTTCAACACAGAGCCTTCATCCCTAAAGGAAGATAAGACGGCAGTCTCTTCTTTTCTGAAACAATACTCCATGGGCAGCCCTTCTGACGCCACAGCTCTCAATTCCCTATCTGAGGTTAAAAACAAATCAAAAGACTTAAGCTACACAATTTTTGTTTTAGAAGATGCAAATGCCAGAGTTAGAAATATGAAGGCTTCTAAACCAATCTCACATTCCAGAAAAAAATCCCTCTTTCATAAAACTCGCCCTCGTGTGGTCCACAGAACACCCAAGGTCAAAATGAGTCAAAAGTTCAGAGAGGAAGGTTCACTCAATAGACTGATGCTTGCAAAGAGGCCTCCATTCTCTGCAGTGAGAAGCCTCATAAACTCCCCTTCACGAGAGGCTTTTTCATCTTCAGAACTGACTTCTCAGGAAAATCCTTTTCTAGAATTTTCTCCTTCAGAACCTTCTGCAGAAAAGACTACTGTAGAAAACACTACTGCACAAAATGGTTTTGACGAAAATATTCCTACAGAAAATACTGCTGAGCCAGAAGACACTGTCTCTCAAATCACTGCGAGTAAGAATGTTTCCACTGCAGATGCTGCTGTCACTGCAGACAGCATTATGCCAACTGTTAAACAAACCAATGAAACCCAATGGGAATACCAGAAGGTGGGCACTGGCTTACCCTCCAAGCCCACCCACTTCCCTTTCCCGTTGTTCTCATCCCCGGGTGATCAATTTGAAACTCAGCTAAACCAGCAGCTACGGTCCCTCATCCCCAACAATGACGTGAGAAGGCTCATTTCGCATGTCATCCGGACCTTGAAAATGGACTGCTCTGAGACCCATGTGCAACTGGCCTGTGCCAAGCTCATCTCCAGAACAGGCCTCCTGATGAAGCTTCTCAGTGAGCAGCAAGACGTTAAGGTGTCCCAGGCAGACTGGGATACGGACCAATGGAAAACTGAGAACTATATCAATGAGAGCACAGAAGCCCAGAGTGAACAGAAACAACAGGAGTCCAGCGAGGTGAAGACAACTCCCAAAATGTGGGACCTGAACTTTTAGTCAGTTTAGGACTTGCCCCTGAAGCACCCAGCAAGAAGACCAGGGGCTCCTAGTCCATGTCGTGTCTTGGCCATATAACTCTGGTTAAAACATTGACCTCCCACTTTGCTCATTTAGCGAATGGAGCCACTATTCCTAGGGTAGATGAGAAAAGGACCTAACACACAAGATAAATAAATTGTAGAAGAAACTGCTAATGATAAGATTATGTAACATTAGATTTGGTATGTTCTTTAAGAAACTATAAGGTACTCACGGGAAAGAATGGGGTTTCAGAGCAGTCTAAGCATAGTTAACTGTTCTTTAGAAAGGGTTTAAGAATAGTTAGCTTTAATCGTTTCCATCTCTTTGTTTAAAAAAAAAATTTATCCTTAATTTTTTCAGCTCACAAAAGAAGTTCCAGGATATGGCTATAACAACAAAGTCATTTTGACAATATCTGTGACTGTAGTAGTGATGATTTTGATTATAATTTTCTGTCTCACTGAGGTAAGGACAACAATTAATTCAGATTTCCAGTATATATCTTGTCTTTAAATAGATTTGGATCTCACAAACTGAAAATGAAAGCCACTTTTCCACCTTCTACTACTTGACATTCCTCTTGAGTCATGAAGACTGAGATCTGCTTTGTTCTTTTATTGCAAAGTATATTCCAGGGATTTTTAAAGGACGCCTACTGCCAGGAGATCTCTGTGGAACTGAAACCAAGATCACAAGCCCTTAGACTATTTTAAGAAGTTAAATTTAAGAAGGCCAGAGTTGACATGATAGTAAAATGCCTTCAACTCCAAGCTATGTTGACTTGATGTACTCACCAGTCACTTTCATTCTACCCCTGATTTCTTTCCTTATTGGCCGAAATGATGAGAGATATATAATCCCCACCCTCCTGGAGCTGTCAGTCACCCTGGGAGAAAGCACTTGGCTAACCGATGAAAGTGTGATCTTGTCAATTCATTAGATTTACTTAGCAGCTTTCTTCTCCAGTGTGTGAGGCGTTGTGTAAATAGGTTCAGTTAAAACACTGCATCAGGCTGCTCATGTCGTATTTACGTAGCCTGTTCCTGGAGCTTGCTTATCTTTGGTTCAATTGCATACCTTTCCCAACAGGCAGGTGCTAACATTCAAAGAGTCATTTAATGAGCTGACAGTCTTGGCTCTACCCTACCAATCCAACCTAATTTACCTTATTTACCTTTGCTACTGTCATGACAGGCCTCTGTCCCAGCCAAAGCAGCCCCCCACCATACCCTAGTCACACCACGCCCATCCTGACTTTTATCTGTGCCTTTGCCCTTCTAAAATCCCCTTATTTTGCTCTGCCTATGGAAGTCCTATGAATCTCTCAAAAGCCAATTCAAGTTCATCTTTCTTCATAAAGCCTTCCCTGAGTACTCTAGCCTTTCCAGTCCTAGTCCTTCTGTGAGATTTGTCACCATTTCTTAGGGGCCATAGTGAGGCATCCCCCTCCTCTAAGAACTTAAAAATATGGTAAACACTTTTTTAAAAGGTGGCTCCCCCAGAGAGAAACACCAAGGTCAACACATTATGGAGCAGAGCAGAGATGTGTAAGGACCAAATGGCTTCCTGATCTCTCAGACTTGAGGAAAACCTGACTGGATCCATTAACTGCTAAAGAGAAACATGTCTATCTTCAGGAGGGTTGGTCCGTGGTAAAAGCATAGAAAAAGGGAAGAAGAGACCAATATGGGCAGTGGTCACCCTGGCATTGCCAAGAGTAGAAATGGCACCTCAGGCAGCAGATATGGAAAGTCAGGCCCACTAGCCAAGCTGTGCCTTTCGGGGAGATGGATGACCCGGCTACTTCAGTCCTTCCCAGTAAATGCTGGATTCAGCTGACCCTTTTGTTCTAACTCTATTCTCACCAAGTAGCCTTCTGATTGTGCCACAGAGGCCCATCTCTATAGAAGGTAATTCCCTGATTGTGTAGACACGGATGCCCTGTCTGTGGAACAGATGGATATCTCATTGTAAGTCATAATCTGGCATTCTGACTTTTGATCAATCTTGTGATACTGATAAGGTGAGACTGCCCTGATAGAAAGAAGTGAGTTCTCTCTTGGTGAGGACACAGTCTGATTTCTGAGTCTAGGAGGCTGGGGAGTAGCGTGGGTCAGCTTGCCAAGGCCTCTGGGAAAACAGTCATTGGCCATTGCCCAGACAGTACCCTCTGCATCTCCAGGTGGCATATGGCCTTTTGCCTTTTTGGAATTTCTATAAACTCCTATACTGCTTTTAATTTCTATGTAGTTTAACCTTTCATTGGTATTTATTTATATGGTTTCATTATTTCCTCTCCCCATTTAAATGATAAGCTTTTTGAGGCCAGGGACCATGTAGTGTTTTTCCTGTAGTAGACAATAATGATGTTCAAAGGAAGAGAGATGAGGCATTGTGTCAATTCCACAGTGAGGAATCATGCAACCTAATATTTATATGAAGTAGCATACAGAGTTCAGCAATAGACAGACCCTTGTGTTGCTAACACATTTGAAATGTCACCTTTTAAGATTCTAATCAGTAGAAGAAAATGAATAAGTGGTATAGCACAGCTGCCTAACTATTTTGGGGGAAATAACAGCATATCCCTATTTCTCATCTTAAACGAACATATAAAAAGAAGCCATAAAAGTATTAGAAGAAAATAGAAGCAATATTTTTATAATCTTTTGGTGGGAAAGAGCTTTCTGACCCTGATAGCACAGACAGATCTGACTGCCTTGTCTGTGACAGCATTAGCAAACTTAGCAGTGACTTATGCCAAGCATAGGACAAAGAGTTTTCCATCTATTTTCTGATTTAATCCCCACAATCCTGTGAGGACGATATTGCCAGCCCTCTTTCACAGATGAAGGAGATCAGCTTAAGACTCCAGTGGCAAAACCAAGAGCAGAACACGGTTTCACCTACAAAGCCCATGCTCCTTAGTCCGCTGTTCAGTTTTGTCTCCTTAAAGATGAAAACACTGGGAAATGTTGGAAACACTGAAATTCAGTGAAAGCCACTGAAAGGATTAATATATTTAATATAAATAGGCTTTTATAAGTCAACAGAAAGAAGACAAACAATCCAGGGGAGAAAGGGGTAAGGTCTATGAAGAGCAGGAGGCATGTTGACAGTCTGTCACCGTATCTGCCGGTCCTCTCCTCATGGCTTATGGTGTGTGGGTTTTGTCAGCAAGGCCTTTGTCACTTCGTGGTACAAAAATACCTCTGATATTTTTAGATATAAAAAGTCTCATATTTTCTTCCAGTACTTTTATAACATTTGTTGTTATATATTTTTAAATTCATCTAGAATTTGTTTTATTTTTCAGTGTGGTTGAGGTAAGGGAACTAACTTGTTTTCCCTGCCTGTAGATCTAATTGTTCTAAAATCTTTCATTGAATGGTTCATTCTGTCTTCACTGATCTAAAATACTATCTTTATCTGTACTCTGTTCTATTGATCCAGTTATCTTTTCCTATACCAATACCAGTATCACACTAAATTCTAGTTGCTTTATAACATATTTTGATACCTGATAGGGTAAGCTCCTGCTCTTTGATCTTTTTCATACATTTCATAGCTATTCTTGCATATTTTCTCTAGCAAAGGTCAGCTGGCTAGTTTTTGTTTAAAAAACTATCTTGGAATTTGAATAGAATTGCATTGAATTTGTAGGTTACCTTGAGGATACTTGACATCTTCACAACATTCTAGGAACACGGTATCTCACACCATGTATTCATTTCTTCTTAATGTCCTTCCGAAGAGTTTTAATGTTTTCATCACATAGGTCTTACACATTTTTTGTTAAGTTTATTCCTAGACATTTTATGAATTTTATTGATATTATAAATGGGATCTTTCTTCTGTTTTTTAATTAGTTACTCGTGGTATATAGGAAAGCTATTGAGGTTTGTACCTTGATCTCTTGATTTTGTATCTAGCCATCTTGCTGAATTCTCATATTACTGTCAGTAAAATTTTAGTTGATTCTCTTGGGCTGTTCAGGTTGTCCATCATTTCATATGCAAATATGTTTTGTCTTTTCCTTTCCAATACCTTCATTTTTCTTATTGCATTAATTAGGACCTCCTCAACAATGATAAATATTAGCAGTAATAACAGGCATCTTACTCTTGTTCTTGACTTTAAAATGATGCTGCTGTTCAGGTTTCTGGTAGATACTCTTATTTTCTTTTCCTACTTCTAAGAGTTCTTATTAAGAACTATCTGTTGAATGTTATCTAAAACAGCCAACAAAATATATTGCCAGCTGTATGCAAGATCCTAAGTTAGGTACTGTGGAAGATCAAAGGATTATTGAACAAGATAGAGTTTCTATCCTCAAAAAAAGTTATCTCACTGGTAGATAAGACTTAAAATAATAAGGAATGAATAAAGATTTTGAAATGGTCATTGTGATGGATAATCACGATCATGTTTTCTTCCAAAACAGATTTATTCTCATAGAACAGCACCAGAGGAAGGTACAGAAAGGAGCTCAAGGTAAATATTGGTCTGGCAGTTTCTAAACTAGAATTTTAGAACTAGAGCAGAACTTAGAACTCATCTATTTCAATCTGCTCATTTTACAGTAAGGAAACCATGAAAGGCATGAATAATACTTATTTCCCCTAATGCTTTGCTTTGATCCAGCAAAACTAGCTCCCCAGCGAAAGCTGAATTAGAGTGGGACTGACACAGGTGAATCTGCTGTCTCTAGTCCTTTAAGGAAAGAGGGTGGTGGGGAAGAAGTTTTGGTTGTACCTGTTCCTGCTGGTAGTGGGCATCAGGCCCGGCCAGAGGCCTTCTCAGAGGCTCTGAGGAAGGGGTAGGGAAGGCCACATGGTGTTGGGGTAAAGAGGCTAGTCTCCTTCAAGGTTGGTAGAAGGCAGAATATATGAATCCTTCCTGTAAAGTGGCAGGAAAACTTCCGTTCTCATCCTATTGGTTTTTAGGCCTCCACTTTCTATTCTCTTTATCCAAACCTCATGGAATTTTAGCTGGGAGAGACCTTAGACAGTACTTTGTCTCTTCCTTTTATAATAAGAAAGTGAAGAAGGAGAAGGGAAAATATCTTGCCCCATGATCATACTCCTGTGAATGTCAGAAAGAAGATGGTTCCTTTCCAGATGGGGACTTCTCCGTTGATTACACTGTGCTCAGGCTGTGAGCTACATTTGATGTCATGACTCACTTGACACATACCATATAGACATAAGTAGTTTCTAAAACAAACCTATTATGCTCACTCATTTTTTCTCTTCTGTTTTCAAAAAGAATATTTTGTGGTTTAGTGCTAGTCATGAGCTTTAAACTGATTTTACAACTCTCTCACTGATCACTGGCAGCCTGCAGTGTGAAAGTCACTGAGCTAGATAACTTTGCTCCTTGGACTCAGGCACTTATTTGGTGTGATTCAACTCATAGGATAAAGCAGCTGGGAAAATAGAAGCACCATCTCTCCCACCCCCAGCAAGTCATGCCTGTGAGTCTAGGTCCGAAGGGGACTGATGTACAATGCTTCTGGAGGGAGTAAAGTGCTTCTGCCCAGTGTGGTTGTGCAGTTTGTTCACTGCACAACAGCACTTGGCCAAGGGCCAAGAGGTGAGGGGGCGCTGAAAATCCTGCCTATACTCCATTCCAAGCCACATACAAAGGTCTCCCCAGAGACATTGTGGAGCCGTTTTGGGCAGACATGGAGAACTTCTGGAAGCTCAGGATGCATAGGATTATTTTCAAGATCCCAGGTCTGGGGTGATTTTGCTCGTTGTGATTATAGACTGAGGTACTCACTTAGTCCTAATAAGACCAGAGGTATATGTTGTGAGAGACATGGAAAATGGCATGAATCACTAATTGTCTGTCTGTTTTTTCCTCCAAGGAGCTTTTTTCGATTTCTGCGTAAGAAACGCTCAACGGATAGTGAGAGTAAGGTAAATTTGAGGAGGATAAAGCACTGTGGCCAGAAAGAGCAGGAGAAATGCATAATCCCGATTTCCCTTTCTGTTTTCTAGGGGGGCTTTTTCTGGAGAAGGCGGCCACTTTGGCTTAGGGATATGTACAGACCTCTCAACGCCACACGCAAGAAAAACATGGCACAGAAACTACATGACAAGGATTCTTCGGACGAGGAAGAAATTTTCAACAAGGATACAGGGTAAATGACTGGGGATGATTTAAAATTCTATCTGAAATGAGGAAATAATGAGAAGTTCAATGGTTCCTTTCAAAAGTAACAGCCCTGGCCCCGTTCTTCTCACCCCAGGGAGCTCGCCGAAAGCTTGGCAGAGAAGATTCCCACTACCGAGTCGGTGGCTGAGGAGGGCGGGGAGGAAAGTGAGATGGCCCCTGAGGACGAGTGACCCCAGCCAGCCACAGGTCAACCACAAACATGATTTTCTAGTATTGGCTTCTCAGCATTGCTTGGAAAATACTTATTTTTCTCATATTAAAATGTATAAATTCATATCCAACTCTAGCCATGTGGTAAGGAATTAAAAAGTAACTAGTTAAATATTTATATACAGATAACAAGGGCCATAGGCAAGACAAGCAGAGCTGAAGCTGGAATCCGTCGTGGTGGCCGGTGCTTCCACAAGAGGCAGTATGGGCAAAGAAGGATGAATAGGGGCTTCTCTCCCTTGCTTCCCCAATAGAATCAGTATCTGGGACCTGGAAAACATATCATCCTCAAGAGGTATAGATTACTAAATCAAATAGCTGTTTATTCTGGTGCTCTCCCCTGACTTAGCAAGTACCAGTTATTTGCAACATATGTGACCTCCTGCCCATAAAGGATCCTCCACTTCTGGCCCCGTTCACAGGATCTTTGGGGTTGCCAGAATATTTGGATGATTGAACCTCCCTCCACTGTAGGGCCAAGGCCTGTCTTTTTTCCCAGGCTCTCAAACTCATGCACAAAAGCATGCCCTGTCTTGGTAGGAGGTTCCCCACCCTTACAAGCTAGTGGAAACTTCACATTGGGTTTTTTTCTTTCTTTCTTTTAAAAAATCCCAACCCTTGGATAGCTAGCAGGGAGGTGCTGGAGGGGGAGGGTAAAGAAGAATGTGTGAGAGCAGTTATTGCCCAAGACTCCCCTCCCCAGCCCTTTATTTCAGAAAACATTGGTGGGGCTACTTCTCCATTCACATGTACCGCCCTAGCCCCTCCTGACCCCACTGAGTGTCAGGTGTGTGCTCCTCGGCTCCCTCCAGCTCAGCCCAGCACCAAACCCCACCACTTCCTTCCTCACCCAGCGCAGATCCATGGCTGCATGATTCCAAGTGGTGATGCTAATGCAGTCTGCAGAAGATGCAACAGCTCCTCCACTCCTTCTGCAAAGTCATGAATAGAGCACATTTAGTAAGTAGTGAGAGTTTAATGCATTAGTGAGTAAAAGAAATTCTGAATGAACAAGATTTGGTAATCTACCTAGATAAACACAAATAGATGCTGGTGGTTTAGTAATAGGAGAGGAAGAATGGTGCCAACCACAGACAAGAGCAGAGTCCCCCAGAGGAGCAGTGAGACCAGGAAATGGCCCAGCAGGTTTTGCCTGTTAGGTAGGGCTCCAAGCAAAGTGAGCAGCACATCGGTTCCTCATCTGGTGTCTTAGTTTGCTAATACTAGGCGAGAGACTCCTGTTCTCCTGGTGTCTGCCCAAGTTCCCTCCCAAAGTTTCTTACTGAGAATGAAAAACAAGCACTTTTCTCTGTGTGATGACTTCAGTGAACCAACAAATATTTACTGTGTTTAAAGCCCAAGACTAAATAGTAATAAGAGGAAGCAACAGCAGCATCTAACATTGACTCTTTGCTTATGTGGTGCCAAGCCCTGGGTTGGGCACCTTGCAGTCTTAATTAGCCCAACGGTCCAGGGAAGCATATTTTGTTATGCTCATTTGATAGATAAGGAAACAAGGCTGAAAGAATGCAGGCAACCTGCTCGAGTGCCCAAGGCCACACCTCCAAACCTGCGAGTTAGAGTTTTAACCCAGTCCTATTAGACTCCAGGGCCTGCTAACCATACACTGCCCTGCTCTCGGGGGTCAGGATACAGAGAAGTATAAGCCATGGCTGCCATCAAAGAGTCAATCGCAATAACAATAATATTGATGAGGAGGATGATGGCAGCTCCAGTTTACTGAGCACCTGCTGTGGGCCAGGTCCTGTGCTAGACACTTTAGTTACACTGTAAGGTCACAACGGCAGAAACTCCCCATGCCAGCTCAATCTCTGTAATGAGAGGGGGGGGTTGATTTTAATAAGAGAGTCGGACACAAAGACAGGAAGCTGACAAGAAACCAAGAAGAGAGATCCTTGTACTGCTGGTCTTTTCAAAGTATAGACCAGGATTCCAGGCAGCCCCAGGTTCCTTTTGGGGTTATTTCCATTATTTCAAATTTGGTACATAAAGTGAGGCTTAGACAAGATTTTTTTATACAACACTACCTCAGATTTGCACAAGTCTTATTAGTCTCAAATGCTCCCCTACCATATTTCTAAACTAAAATTCCCAAGAGTAAGATTCTGCTTTGCCCAGCTTGACCTCAGTTGGACAGTGTTTTTGCCAGAGCCCAGAGTCTTCACCTGGCCAGCCTATGGATGAGCTAGTTCATCCAGGTACACACCCCCAGCCGTAGCCTGGAAGGAGGAGGGGTGTGCAGGGTCAGGTGGTACAAAACATGGCTGCCTAGGGCTGCCTCTGTCTCCATCGTACTGGTGGGCAAACTAGCTCAGAGCCCAGCTCCTAACGGAGATCCGAGTGATAGAAGGAGATAGGGGGATACAAGGCCAGCAGCTATTAAATGAATGAAAATTCTCACTAATTCCGATGAAACCTGTCAGAGAAATCAGCCATTTTTTAAAAGATAATGAAATGAGGCAATGTATGATTAGGGCAAAAAATGATACAGAAAAGAAATGTAGGGGTTCAAAGGAGAGACGGTTAGGCAAGCTAGGGAGAGTCCATGAAAATGATGGAACTTGAGTTGGGCCTGGATTATATGCCAGACACCGTGCCTGATACTGGGGAAAGAGTTGACTATGACAAAGTCCCTGCCCTCACGGGGCCCCTAAGACTGGGAGGAGGGACAGACACCTGAAGATGTACATAGAAGACAGTGTGTTGGACATGACAATAGCAGTGTACCAGACAAGTGGTTTAGCTCTTGATTGGCGGGAAACCAGTAGATGTGAGGGATGGCTTGGAGGAGAGGAAGTGGAAGAAAGCCAAACAGAAATTTTTTAGGCTGACAAGATAAAGGAAAGGCATTCTAGACAGAGGATAGTACAAAGGCAAAGAAGCATGAAACCTCGAGTGTGCTGGACCTTTGTGCAGTCTGGTGTTCTGGAGCGTGAAGCACAGGGAAGAAAAGTCAGGACATGAGGCTGTGTGGGCGAGCATGGAATGGATCTCAAAGGGCCTAGTGAAGGCCCACGGACCTGACCAAACAGAGCACAAACTACTAATGTTTTAAGCAGAGAAGAGACATGATCAAGCTTTAGTTTTAGAAAGAGTACTTTGATGGTGGCCCATAAATAGGCAAAGAGATCAACTTGGGGAACTGGGAGAAAATGGGGCACCAGAGAGGAGGTTTTGATGCAGCTGAAGAACGTGTAGAGTGGATATGCATGAGTGAGAACTGGAAGGACAAGAGCTTATGTTCAAAGAGTAAAAGACTGGAATTTTGAGATTCTTCTGGTAAATTCCAGATGATGATAAAGTCCAAGTGTAATCTGGGAATGGGATCAGTGAATTCTTGGGAATCCAGGAGGTGTGGAGAATCACATCGGGTAGTTGTGGAGATCCATTCCCTTTCCCCTTTCAGTAGCTCAGCAGAGAGCTAGCTCAGCAGGTACCAGTGAGCTCAACGGGAAAAACAGACTCCCCCTTTCTCATGAGATTGTTTTCTTTCATCAGTTGGTTTCCACTGTTAGTGGAATAGATGTTCCCTGCCTTGCCATCCCTATAAACGTGTGCATCCTAGGCAGGCTCCCTCTCTACAGGAGCTGTGGCTGTGGGACACACGGTCCAGCTAAGTCTGGCCTAATTCCTTTCTCTGAAAGCTTGAAGGATTGAGTACACTCTGTTACTATTTTGCTTGTAAGTTTCCCCAAAAAACAACAAAACCCTACTTTATATCTGCACATTTAGTACTACTGTCCTCTTTACCTGATGGGGTCAAGGAATTTTATGTCCAGGAAAATCTATGGGTTGTTGGCATGGCAGGTGTTATGGTACAGGGGAAGACTTGGAGCCTGGGGCCAAAGTCCCATTGTGAGGGCATCATTCTTTAATATACCAGCTCAGAGGAGAGCCAGCCCTGATGGCCTAGTGGTTAAAGTTCAGTGCGCTTACTGCTTCGGTGGCCCAGGTTCAGTTCCCGGGCACAGAACTACACCACTTGTCTGTCACTAGCCCTGCTGTGGCGGCAGCTCACGTAGAAGAACTAAAAGGACTTACAACTAGAATATACAGCTATGTACTGGGACTTTGGGGAGGTGAAAAAAAAAAAGAAAGGAAGGAAGATTGGCAGCAGCTGTTAGCATGTTAGCTCAGGGCGAATCTTTCCCAGCAAGATTTACCAGCTCAGAGGGTCTCTAGTTCGTCTGGCTCAACCCCTATATCAGACAGTGTATTGATTATCTGGTGCTATGTAACAGAGTGCACCAAAATAGTGTCTTAAAACAACAATAAACATTTATTCCTTACAATTTCTTTGAGTCAGGAATTCAGGAGTGGCTTGGGCAGTTCTGGCTCTGGGCCTTTCATGAGGTTCTGAAGATATCAGCTGGGGCTGCAGTCATCTGAAGGCTTGCCTGAGGCTGGAAGGTTCACTTCCAAGGTGGCTTGCTCACTTACATGGCTGCAAGGTGGTGCCAGTTGTTGCAGAGAGGCCTCAGTTCCTCCCCACATGGGCCTGTCCACATGCTACTTAACTGAACATCCTTACAACGTGATGGCTGGCTTCCTCCAGAGTGAGCAATCTAAGAGAGAGAGACAGAGACAGACGTTATCCTTTTTATGACCTAGCCTCAGAAGGCACATAGCATCACTTCTGCCACATAACACAAATAGTTAGAAGTCATTCATTAAATCCAACTCACATTCAAGGGCAGGGGATTTAGACTCTACCTTTGAAGAAAGAACAGTCAAAGAATTTGCAGACATATTTTAAAACTACCACAGGCAGGAAAACAGAAACAATTCTAGATATTTCAAGCAAAAAAAAAGAGATTTTTTACAAGCAATTGGTGCTTACCCTTGGAGAAACCACTGCTGAGGTCCTTGCAGTCCCCCAGCCCCGAGGCTGGTAACTGGTGGGGGAATACAGAGTCCAACTTGCAGCCTGCACGTCTGCTGCTGCAGAAGAGGCAAGAATGACTTCTGCCTCTTTCCACTTTCCGAATTCCACACAGTACATTTTATTGGCAGAACCCTGCTGTCAAGGGAATCTGTGAAATGTGGTTCCCGGGCTTCCGGTGCCTGCAGAGAAAGGGGTAGAAATGTGTGTCAAGAGCCAACAAACACTGTCCAGCACACCTCCAAATACAGGTGTAGTGAGGAGGCCCCACCTGTACTTGGAGGTGTCCGGAGCCCTACTCCTTTGTTTTGTAGGCTTATGGATGTTCCAGGCTTTGTGAAAGGCAGGTGGTGTCTACATGCAGTAACATGGTGGAGAGCTAGCTAAGTCAGAAACCTAGAACGGTGTCATTCGAGCTGGGCAGCAGGTGAGGTACTGGATGCTGATGACATGCAGTCATCCCCAGAGGTGACTGGAGAAACACCTGGAGTTAATCCTTAGTTTGGTCACTGGAATGAAGGCTGGGTGGACTGCAGGCAATGCAGTATCGGAGAAAACACAGCCCCCATTCAAAAGGGCTGATGGAGAAAAGGTGTCCATAAGGAAATATGATTTCTCAAAATATGGTCTATGGACCTCTATACGCAAACATCTCTGGGATGCTTATTTAAAAGGCTGATCCTGAAAAATAAATAAATAAAAATAAAAGGCTGATTCTGGACACCCTGCCTTATCAGAAAACAAACCAAAACCAGACACTACTTCAAGCAGTAAGGACAGATTTTAATCAGAAATATACTATTACAATAGTATAGGGAAATGAGTTCATCATGAACTGAACTCAACTGAGATTTGGACAGAGGTGATTGGGCATTTTGAAGGGAGACTGAGGGATTAGGGGAGGGGGCAAGCAGGGGCTCTGTAGAGGCAGAGAAGAGAGATTACAACGAGCTGGAAGGGAGGGGTTGGTCCAGGTGAAACCCATCTGGGCTTGCTAATTGGCACTTATCAAAGTTAGACTCCTAGCCTCCCACAACAGGGGCCCTATCTCCAAGTGTTGGCTGGAACAATAGTAAATTCTTCTGGCAGCCTTGAGTTTTCTCAGACAGGCACTTTAAGGAGGGCTAGGGTCATTCTAGGGATGTGGCCTTGAGCTGTTAGAAACTATGTTGGTGTTTGTTCGAGTCTTTATAGGCCGAGGTTGAATTGAAAAGAGTGCTCAGAGGAGCCTGGCTAGAGTTTGGTCAAGGGGACAGTCATTCACCTTCCAAACCCACATGCCCACCCCTCCTGAGTCAATCTCCGAAACAGAGGGACCCATTTTAAGAGGCCTTTGTATGCCCACTAAACCACTGAAGTACGATGAGGAGGAGGACAGGGAGGGAGGGGAAGCAGAGGTTCTCCGGCTTCTTCAGGCCTGGAGGTCAGCAGGGATTTGAGGGTGGGAGAGGCAGGTCAGAGCAGTGTGAGGATGACTGGGAGGCATGACTCGATTCTTAGCCTTGGACCCTCCAACATAGGTAACATTGGACAGCTGCCATGCCCACGAAGGTCAGGGCCTCTCACTCCTGGGGGGCGCCAGGCGCTACCAGCTCTGGCTCCTGAGGTCCTGGTGGGAGTCAGATGTTATTGAGACCTGGAAGATGGCAGTGGAGCACCGGCTTGGGAGGTGTAGGGGGAGCCCACCCATTCAAGAAGAGGAAAGGTCCTGAGGCCTGAAGCAGAAGTAGGAAAGAGAGTTTGGCGCCACACTGTGGAGTTTTTTGGCTTGCAGGGCAGAAGGAAATTAAGACTAAAACCTGTGAACAATATGAAGGCTTCATGTGGATGAGACCACACCCCAAGGATGGGGGAGCAGTAAAATAGAAGGAGCCTGGCTCCCTGACACAGGAGCCACCAAACTAGTCCTGGACTATTCAACCAGATTTTTACATGAGAGATCAATGAACTTCTTTCTTATTTAACCTGTCATGTTGAGTCTCTATTGCAGCAGTTGAACCTATAACCTAATAGAGGAGTGAGTACATGTACGGGTTAGCTATTGCCATGATAACACTATGTCATCAACCGGCCCCAAACTCAGTGGGTTGGAATAACGATTCTCACCCATCTGTGGGTTGGCGGTACAGTAATGCTCTGCTGGCTGGGTTGGTGCCACTTCTCCCTGCAAGTCTGCAGATCAGCCGGGGTAGCTCTCTCCCACATGTGTTTATTCTGGGGCCCAGGTGAAGAAGCAACAGCTACCCAAGAGAAGCATAAACAGACGAGCAGAAACCCATCAGGCCTCTTCAAGCCTAGCGCAGAACTGGCATACTTTCATTTCTGCCCATTCCAAGGGCCAAAGCAAATCAACATGGTCAAGCCCCAAGCCAGGGGCTGGGAAAGTACAACCCACCACAGTGAGACACAGCAAGAGTGTGGATGCAGGGAGGGGTGAGGAATGGGGGCCAGTAATTCTGTCTATCCCAGGATGTGACTGAGCACTCGTTTGGAGATAACACACCCCAGCTCCACTCTTCTAGATGTCACCTATGAGTGGAGCATAGTGAAAGACAGTGTCCATCAATGTGAAGACCCAACCACAGTTCTCTCTTAGGTCAGGAACCCTGACAAGGCAAGAATCACATCTTCTTCTCTCTAATGCCTAGTACCAGGCCCTGCCCTCAGTGATGACTCAGGAATATTACTGAGTAAATTTTACTGAGTGAAGACCATTTCTTCATTCTCCCCATATGATTTCTTATGAAATATAGACTGACCTCCTAAAGGTCAGCGCATAGTCTTATTTATTCATCCCATAAGCTGCAAAGGGACTGTGCCATTTGGAACTAGGATTTGTACCCAGATCTGTGTGATGCCAAATCCTGTACCTACTGCCTTCCATAGGGACCTCCAGAAGAAAGGGCTTATACAAGGTAAACCTCAAAACAGGTTAGTGACATTTCTTTCTCTAGAGGCCATTTAAAACTGGAAAGAGTGTCATTGCTTGAAATATCTTAAGTGGAAGGCTGTCTAAAGGCACAGCCCTACCTAGTCAGGGGTCCACATGGACTTAAGGACAATTTTAAGGACAGTGAGACTCACTATCAGAGCCCCATGGCTCCACAAAGCCCCTTGGTCCCTGTCATCGTCTCTTCTGCCCCCTCGTCAGGGCAAAAGCAAAATCGGCCCCAGATGCTCTTAATTGCTGCATTTCTCAGCAGACTTGGCAGCCTAGAGGAGAGCCACTGAAAGAGAGCCATGATTAACCCTGAAGAATGCCACCTTCACCACTGAATTCCAGGCACAGGGCACAGGGCGGAAAGTGTATCTTAGGGCAGTAACTCATGGTAAGTTGTTTCCTCCCGTCCCTAAAAGGGGCTATTCAATGTCAAGCTATCTCAGGCTCAGGCTGATAACAGTGGAGGGTTGGAGAAGCGAGCGTTGTTGCAAGGTGTGTTAGTTATGATATATGTATAAGATTTTAGAGCTTGTTATTAAAAGTGATAGGCCATGGCTGTCTGGGGTGCGTAAGGGATTGCCTTAGTGGATTACAAAAGCCTATTATGTAGCAGCTTTTAAAAATAAGGCAGACTGGAATAATCTATCTCCAAGATAAATAAGTGTTGTTAAGTGAACCAAGCAAGATGTGGTACAATGTGTATAGTATGCTACTATACACTGTACATTACATGTATAGAACTGCACATCCAGTCCAGCAGCCACTGGCTGCTATATTGGGCAGCACAGATAGACTGACTGTTTTCATCATTACGATTCTATCGGATGATGCTGGTATGGAATATCTCTGGAAGGACACACAAGAAACGGGTAGTGGTGGTTGCTTTCAGGGAAGAGAACTGGGAGGCTGCAGTGCCATATTCCCTTTTGTACCTTTTGAATTTTATATGATATATTTGTATTAGGTATTTAAAAGACAAATTTAAAAAGACAAATTGAGGGTTAGGAAACCCAAATATAGGGTCACTGTACCAGGACAGTGATTACCAGGAGATTATTTTGCAATCTGGCTAAAACAAAATAAAGTAGTAGATCTTGTGATTTCACATTTAATTTTTTTCACAGCTTAAATTAATGTTAGCTCCTGCCACCATCTCTCTGCTCTTGTGAGCTTGCAGGCAACAAAGTGAAGTAATAAGTAGCAAGGGGACGTTAAAGGAAAAACTCAAGCTCCTGTCAAGCACTGGTTGACAGCTTTTTTTTTTCTGAGAAATGTGAGCAGAATATTGTGATTTTATTCTGCATGAATGAACAGCAGCCATGGTACCTGTTGGTAAGGTTATTCCTAGTTCTGTAACAAAAATAAGTGTTCTGCAGAGTGCACAACTTCCAAGAGCTCTGCCTCCTGGGCAAGTTTGAGAATTGGTGTAATAGGGGATGGGGATCTTGCTTAAAATCTGTATCCAGACCAGGGGTAGGAGGAGCTATGCAACACCAAATGATGCTTCTAGAGGAAGAATGAACACAGACCCAAAGGGCACAGGAGAATATTCATTGCTCTGCTCAAATGGCAACCCCTGGAGCAGTGTTTTCCAAGTGGTGGCCACAGGTCCTTGGAAGGCTAGTTACCGGGGGGGGGGGGGGGGGGGGCTCTCAACACATGCATGCACCCAGCACTGTTTGCAGAGCAAACAAATGCTGTGTCTGCCACAAATATAGTTATTATATCACTAATAGTGATCATATATTAAGCGTGTATGCCTGTTATTTCCTTGGAATCTCCGGATCTACCTGAGGTAAATCTTATTCTCCCCGACCAACAGGTGAGGAAACAGACTTGGGGGCAGGGGTATAAATAACTTGCCGAAGTTCATAAAGATAATATATTAGTCATGGCTCTTTATGTTCCAAGTGAAAGAAATCCAACTGAAATATGCTTAAACCAAAAATGGCATACATATATCCGCTCTTATAACCGGGAAGCCTAAGGGCTTAAAGCTGGCTGCATCCAGGGCTCCAACAAGTCATCCTCTCCCCGTCTGTCCGTCGGCTCTGCTTTCCTCTGTGACGCCTTCAGCCTCGGGAAGACTCATGTCCTCTGACGGTCCTTAGTAATTCCAACTCTACATCGCGATGAGCCGAGATCTCAGAGAAAAGACCATCCTCAAAAGGCCTCTGATTGGCTTGCTTGGACCATGTGTCTGGGAGGAGGAGACCCTGATTGGCCAGCCATGGTCACGTGCACACGCTGGGTGGGACCTTAAG
This sequence comes from Equus quagga, assembly GCF_021613505.1. Taxonomy (NCBI): domain Eukaryota; kingdom Metazoa; phylum Chordata; class Mammalia; order Perissodactyla; family Equidae; genus Equus; species Equus quagga. Next base: position 98,254,048 of record NC_060277.1, on the reverse strand, counting down.
CCGGAAGTACTTCAGTCCCCTCTGAAGCACAAGAAGTAGCTCTCCTCCAAGTCAAGAGGGAGGTTCTATTATCAGAAGGAAGGGGTAGGTGGCCAATGAAGGATCAAAGATTGAAGCTAGATGGAACTAACCCTTAAGCCTAAACTCGTAACAGGTTTTCAAATGTTTATAGATGTTGTGGTAAGTAAAACACAAATTCACATAAAAGCAGTAGTGCCGTCATGGTAATTTTTAGTCCTTATGTATTTTTTCCCCAATCGCTGGATACTAAAAGTGTAACTAGTATCATGAGGAGGTCCAAAGACCATCCTGTTTTTTAATATTAGGTAGGGATCTTTAACTGAGGATGTGCTCCAGCAAAGACACAGTAAAGAAAGCAAGAAGAGAAGGGAGCCAGGAAAAGGCTCAACCCGAGGAAGAGGTGGGGGGAAGTTCCAGGGGGGCAGCCGGAGAGGTAAGTAGAACACACTGGAGGACAGACCCGGAGAGAGGGCTGTGAGGGAAACCGGCGCCAACTGCTACAGCAGAGCACTGGAGAAGTGAGGCTGTGATAGTGGCAGGTAGTACAGAAAGGGAGAGGAAATTAAACACCTGGGATCGGAGGAGGGGCAACGGCTGTAATCCGAGTATATTATTAAGCTCTGCGGTGAACAATATTTACATAGTCACAATTCTTTAAACTATTATTTGAAAATAGTGACATAACTAAAGCCCAGGAATGGACTGGGGGTGGGGGTGGGGGTGTAAAAGAACAAACTCCTTGCCTATGTCACTAGGAGGTCAACAGACAGAGTCTAAAGTGGATAAATCAAGAACCAGAAGTCAAGAGACATGGAAATAAGCACCAGAAGATTCAGCTAAAACCTGCTCTCTAGAAGCAACCAAGCCCAGGGAGCCGGCTCGGGAGGGTGGAGATGGTCAGGGCAAGGAACTGCTGCGGATCATTATGTTTAATCATTTCATTTAGTACTGTTTCAACTGTAAACTATGTGTATAACAGAATCTTTTGCAATGTTTTAGTTAATTATTTTGTGATTTTTCCAGCTTTATTGAGGCATAATTGACAAATAAATAATAAAAAATTTTAAATCCATTTTTTAAAATAGAGTTGGGGGGCCGGCCCAGTGGTACAGCGGTTAAGTTCGCTCGTTCCACTTCAGCGGCCCAGGGTTCACTGGTTCAGATCCCAGGTGCAGACATGGCACCGTGTGGCAAGCCATGCTGTGGTAGGCGTCCCATGTATCAAGTAGAGGAAGATGGGCACAGATGTTAGCTCAGGGCCAGTCTTCCTCAGCAAAACGAGGAGGATTGGCAGATATTAGCTCAGGGCTGATCTTCCTCGGGGGGGGGAAAAAAAAACAGTGGGAAGAACCAGCTTCCTACAACAGAACCCTTGTGAAGAGAGATGGTTGCTTTACTACTCATTTGATGGTTTCAATCAGATGCCAAGTAAGGATATATCTGGGGATCCAACAAGAAGGGCTCTCACTCCAGTGCTCAGAAGTGCAGTTAAAGGCAGGGACCCAACTGGATTGGGAAGGTGAGAATTAGCCTGAACCGTCATAATTATAGCTAGTCATCTTTGGGTGCTTACTACAGACCAGAAACTGTCCTAAGGATGTCATCTTCCTTAATCCTCACATCAACTGATATTTTCTCCAATTTACAGATGAGGAACTGAGGCTCAGAGAGTTTGGGGAACTTCCCTGAAGTCACACACTCTGGCCTCTCTGTCTGAGGCTAAGGGGCCATAGGGTGTTGTAGCTTACTTCTCTTTTCTGAACATCAATAAAATTCAATTTAGAACTTTCTATCTTCAATGCTATCTCAAGGGGCCTACAAAAAATACTGAATGTGTGGCAATTGCCTTGGACCCACACTTGTTGGGTTGCTCTAGGCCCTGCGCTATCTTGGAAGGGCCCAGCAAATGGTATGGGGCAGGAGCTGGGATTCAAACCTAAGCATTCCTGACTCCAAAGCCCAGTTGCTCTGTCAGTGAACTGTGCTACCTCTCCAACTAGAATCAGAAAGAGCTGGGTGAGAATGCTGCTTCTATCATTTATTAGTTATATGGCATTGGGCCCCCAGGTTACTTAACTTCTCTTAAACCTGTTATCTGTATCATGGGGATAACAATGGCACCTACCTTCCCAGTGGCTGGTAAGGACAGATCACAGTTCCTACCTGGCAAACAGTAGGAGCTTCTACTTTCCACAAAGGTTAAATCCCTTATCCCTCATCTTCTAGGTTAGGGAAGAGATTCTCACATTTTATTATGCTTTAGATCCTTCGGTGGTGAGAGCAGGGGACACAAGGGGTGGGCAGACCCAAATTCTTGGACCTCATCCTAGAGTGACTCTTTAGGGCTGGGGTGGGGTTCAGGAATCTGCATGTTGGACCTGTCCCCAAGGAATTTGGATCCTGCAGTTCTGCTGTCTGGCTTTTAATTTTTTTTTTTTTTTTAATATTGGCACCTGAGCTAACAACTGTTGCCAATCTTTTAAAAAAATTTTTCTGCTTTTCCTCCCCAAATCCCCCCAGTACATAGTTGTATATATTTTAGTCGTGGGTCCTTCTAGTTGTGGCACATGGGACGCCGCCTCAATATGGCCTGACGAGTGGTGCCATGTCTGTGCCCAGGATCCAAACCAGCAAAACCCTGGGCTGCCAAAGTGGAGCGCGCGAACTTAACCACTCGACCACGGGGCTGGCCCCTGCTGTCTGGCTTTTAATAACTCTGGATAGTAATTGAAATCTAAACTGATAGACCAGTGGGATGTGAAGTGCCTTTGCAAAAGTTCTGCATCCTTCCTGTACTGGCCTCCAACTGTGTCTATGCAACCCCCCTTTGCCCCTTGCCCAATCTAACTTTATTTCCCCTTCCATTCTGACCCCTTCCCCATAGTCTTTCCTTTTCTTACTTCCTAGCTTCCTCTCTACCTCTTGGTGCACCCTCCCCTCAGCTCAGCCGGCATTCCTATGCACAGGCCATTTCTCTGCCAGTCCCTTTATCTGCAATGCCCTTTCCTCTAGTCATCTGGAAGCCTCAGATCAAAAGTTGCTTCCTCCAGGATACCTTTCAAGCTCTTAAGTTCCATAGCACTTTGCAGGTGCCTTTATTATTGTTCAAATCACAAGGTAATGTGAGATTTTTTTCTCTGGCTGGGGTCTACCTGGTGGATTCATGGTCCATATATGAAATCTTTTGTGGAAATGTGCACCATGTGTGTGCGTTTCCCTCTCCTTCACAGCACCCCCCCCCCCCCCCGCCCCCGACCCCAGCCCCAGATCCATAGCTTTATTTAGCCTCACAAAGGGATGTAGAGGAAGACAAGCCTGCAGACTTTGCAGAGAGGTGGAGAGGCCTGGGAAGTAAGAGAAGATCAGGATATGGGGGCTCCTGAAAAGGCAGACAAGAGATTACACTGCTGGATTCCCACAGCTTTTGCAGCCAGCAGCTGCCCCAAAACTCAGTGGAATAACTGAGGGATGTTGCATGCTTGTGCAATGTTTGAGGGTCACACTTGTGCCAAGTCACTGATACTCTTGCTGTGCCAATTATGACCAGAAACACTATCCTTTTGCAAGTAACCAGATTTCCCTAGTATATCCCTTACTTTCTACCTTGTTAAAAATGAGTTTAACACCAAGAGAATATTTAGCCTCTATGTCCTTACTTCTAATCTTCCTGCTCAACCACTAACTGTAGTGAACACACTCAGCACTCAGACTCATCTAGCCTAACACCCAGGAGGGGCAGTTCTCACTCCTGGAGAGAGAATTACTGAAGGGGCAGGGGGGGCGACGCTCCCAACAGCCGGTTTTATCCATGGAGGCAGGCACTGGGATCTCGACCTTCCCAGAGAAATGAGGGACACCTTCCTTCTCGGATGGGCTGTTGGAGCATAGGACCCCGGGCCGAGATCAGCGGAGCTTGCTTCTAAGAACTGACCTATTCCCCAGCCAGCCCTGTAGCCATCCCCAAGGACCCCCAGACCTAAATGTAACCGCACCTCTCCGTGCGCCGCCAAAACCCAGGCACTGGGCTCCCAATTGACTCAAAGCCTGCATGTGTGAAGTGTCTGGAGCACGGCAGCACACCCTCTGCTACTTTTGACTTTTTGTTCTGAGTCAATTTGAAAGAAAAACGTCACTTCTACGATGGAAAGCAAACTACATGGCTGGATGAGAATAAGCGGACCCTTGAGCTTCATGCTGCACGGGGCTGATGGGCGGGCTGAATGCCCAGGGGACCTCAGGCGATCCCTTGGTATAAGGTATGATCAAAACATGTATGTTTTTCCTGAGAGCAGCCAGGCGGGAGGCTCCAACTTGGGCCTGCGCTCTGCTCGCTGGGCTGCGCTGACGCCCTCGGGGAGGCAAAAATAGGGTAGGCATTATTGGTCCCATTTTACAAGTGGGCAATCTTCGTGGAAGGCGGCCAAGTGACGGCCCCAATGATACGCAGATAATGCTGAGGCCAGGCGAGGTCAGGAACCCAGAAGCCAGGATCTTGCCCTACGCAAGCCCTGCTGGAAGCTGGCAGTGAGGGCGCGTTCCGCCTGGCAGCGGAGGCATCGCCTCTCCGTTCCGTACTGGTCCGAGCCTCCCAAGACCCCGCACCCACGCTGAGGTTGGGAACCCTCGGGACTCCGAGAGCGCTGGCCCCGCCCCGCGGCTCCTCCGGGCCCCGCGATTGGTTCCGCGGCCGGGGGAGGGGCCGGAGCCTACGTGATGGCGTCAGGCGCCTCCAGCATCGCTTCCTGTTGTCAGTGGCCGGGAGGCCGCAGCGTCGGGTCTGAGGCTTAGGGGCAGCCGCGGCCGGGAGTACCCCCGCCCCCTCCCGGCTCCCTTTGGTGAGTTCGGGGTCGGGGGCGAGGAGGGCCGCGGAGGGGCGGCGGGGCTGAGACGCGAACGGACGATGGGCCAGCAGTTCTCTCCGTGATCCCAAACCCCTGGTTGCCTCGCGACGGTCCTGCTTCAGAGCCCTCACCCTTCCCAGCCCGCGCCCCGCGCCCCACCCTACTCCGACCCTAGCCTTCGGCCCGCACTGCCCTTGCTGGCCTGTCCCCTCCATCTTCTCCCACCCGTGACGTGACCCCATCCCTAACCCCATCCCCTCACCACCGGTCTTACGTAAAGGCAGCCTCCCCCTTGACCCCAGTTCCAACCCCGATCTCCATCTCTCCGCCTCCCTCTAACACATCACGTCCTCACCCCTCAACCCCTTTGGCAATCCTAATGCTCCACGCAAACGTCCTAGAGACCCACCATTCTAGTTTGCCCTTATTCTGGCTCAGCTTTCTTATCCCAATCTCCCACAACCCTCTGCTCAGCTCCTCAAGGTCTCCTCAACCTAAACACTCTATCTTTGTCCCACTCTCATTTAAGACCCACCACCAAGGTAGATGCCGTTTTGACTCACCCCTTTCTTCGTGATAACTCTGATCACAGTCCTGTTCTAAGTCTTGTATGTATCTTCTTGTCCTCCCAGACTCAACCCGTAACTTCCTAGCCCATCGTATCCTTCCTTACTATCTCCAACCATCCTGAGGACACTTCATCTCTAAGTCTTTTCTAGACTGCCACCAACTCTTGCTGCCCCAGTTCTTACCACCCTCACCCCATCTTGTTAACAATGAGGTCTCCATGTCCCTTCACCTCTGCTGTCCCCACCTCAACTCTTCACTCCCACTCTGCACCCAGTCTTTCCTTGACCCAGACCCTTTCAGTATGAGAACTTAGTGCAGGGTCCCCTGCCAACCCCACCAGCTGCCACTCAACAACCAAATCTAGGTGCTTGCTCAGAGCCAGGCTGTTAAGAGACTGGGCAGCTTGATTGGTGCGTGCAGGGCCCCAGAGGGTAAATAAGGGTGGAGGAGTAGAGATCCCCCTCTTGGGTTAGGGGTTTTTCCTGGGTGTCTGATTCCCTGTACCTGTTCTTAGGGACTGTGTTGTCAGCATTCATGTTAAATTACTTTTGCTGGCATCTGGAATGGTAGGTATCATCCAAATACCTGGAAGGTGAAGAATGGCCACACACCTAGCTCACTCATCCGGGGGCAGCAGCCATCACTTCCTTTTGGCTGGTGTTCTGGCCCTGGGGAAACTCAGCAAGTACCACTGTGTAGGGTTGGCTGTGGTCACAGAACCACATCCCTGTGGATTGTCCTGGTACTTGTAAAGGAGCCTCACCTAGTGCTCCTCCTGGCTAGAGCTGATAGCGGATCAGTCCCAACACTGAACACAGGGAGCACAATGGATGCGAGAGGCGATGTTATGTGTTGTGAAGAGTAGAGGTGTGTGGATTCTGGGGAGACTGAGGCATAGATGGATACAGAGGCTGTTGAATCGCTTCCTCTTTTTGCAGGTGCTGGATCATTGAGTTTTGGCCATTTTCATTACCCATGAACACAGGGAGCTGTGTTATCTCAGAGTAGCCAAGGCAGAGGGACATTCCTGAGGCACTCAGGCCCTGTGCTCAGCATTTATAATCTCCTGGGCTTTGTGGGTGCACATTCTCTCCAAATTCTGGTGACCTAGCTTCAGAGGGTTGGCTATTTGACAGCAATTTTAAAGAGCCACAGACAGGACCCATTTTCTTTGCTTGCTATTTACAGTCTTGTTCCTCTGAAAATTAAATGCCCTTCTACCTTCAATATTCCCCCCTTAAGGTGCGATATATCTGAATGGTTTTCAGCTTGGTTTAAAGGAAGGAGATCCACAGTGACCCCCCACCCCCCCACTGGAGAGTCGTAGACCTCAGCTTCCCACAATCTGTGAAATGGAGATACCTGCCCTGAGCCTTATTTTATTTTGTTCATCAGTTGATTCAGCAAGTATTTTTGGGGTACCACTGGGTGCCCTGCACTGTTCTAGGTACTAGAAATGCAATGGTGAATGAATCGGGGAAAGTTCCTGTTTTTATTCATTCAAAGTTTGGTCCTTGCTAGAATCCTAAGAATACAGAAGGAGATGGGTGTTATTGGAGGGAAGAAAGACAGATAGCCAGTGTCCACTGACTTCACATTTCTGGCCTCACCTTTAGTCCTTGGTCTAGGAATCACAAGCTCGAAGTTTCTCTCCCTCCAGCTGGTATTCATTGCTTCGAAGGCCTGGTTCCCCCAGCACACCCCCTCTGTCCCACCCCTCACAGGACACTTGTCCCAAAATCCAACTTTCTTCAGGTGGAAGGAGGTGCTATTTACTCATTCAGCACTCATGTGTCTGAAAGATCAGCTGCTTTTCTGAATCAGAAGATAACTTTGTCATTCTTTTCCAACTGATAACTTTGTCATTCTTTGCCATCTGAAAAACATGACTCATCAGTTGGTACAGCAGCTGGATGGCTTAAACGGCAGGCTGTTGTTCTGAACAGCCAGCTACAGGACTGGATTCAGGCCAGTGAGAGGAGGCTGTGGGGAATGGCTGAGAAGTCTCTAAGGGGAAGAGGTTGCTGTTTACTGATGGATGGAGTGTTTCAAAAGCAGTGACGCCAAGTCATCCATTTCTTCTTTTAATGTAAGTTTCATTGAAGCCATTCTTCTCTTTTCTTTCTTGGCCTCTGGAGGAAGTGAAATTGGATGTTTATAGAAGGCCAGGCAGTATAATGAAGAAAAACAACCAGAACAACTCCTTTCTAACTGTATGTTGGAATTTTTAAGAGAAGACAGCTCTGAAACTTGAGTACCAGGGAGAGGACCTGGGCTCAGCTGGTTAGGGCGACAGATCTGATGGGCAAGATTGTTTCTTATTGATTTTAAGCCTTATTTGATAAAATAGAGCTTCTGAGTGCCTCTTAAGAGTCTATAAGTGGGTCGGCCCGGTGGTGCAGCGGTTAAGTTTGCACATTCTGCTTTGGCGGCCTGGTGTTCGGCGGTTCGGATCCCGGGTGCAGACATGGCACCGCTTGGCAAGCCATGCTGTGGTAGGCATCCCACGTATAAAGTAGAGGAAGATGGGCATGGATGTTAGCTCAGGGCCAGTCTTCCTCAGCAAAAAGAGGAGGATTGGCAGCAGGTGTCAGCTCAGGGCTAATCTTCCAAAAAAAAAAAAAGTCTATAAGTAATAAGTTTACCTGAAACTCTTCGAACCAAAGGCCTGATACAGTTTGATCTGGTGAAAGGCACAGGACTTGGAATGAGGAAACCAGAGAATTCTGTCCCTTGTCTGGGGCCCGTTTCTACTAAGCCTCCGTTTTCTCCTGTTAAACAGAATTAAATGAGATTAGAGAGTGAGATCAGAGAAGCTTCAAGCGCTGTGTCTGGGTGAATCAATGCTTAGGGGGAAAGGCAGACTTAACGTGGTTTGGAGTTTCCTAAAGGACAGACAGAAGTCAGCTTTTCTGCTAAATTCCACCAGTGATGTTGGAAGAGCCGTTTGGGAGCGTTGCCCAAGTTCTCTCCTTACTTTCTTCAGCTAGGTCTCCTTGAAGTCACCCCTTTCTTTGGTTTGGTTCTTGGTGTCAATGAAGAGTGTTCTGAGGACAGAAAGTGAAATCAGTCCCATAGGATGGTAGACTGGGGGTCTGGGCCATCCAGGAGAGTGATGGAGTGCCGACCCAGCAATCAGGAGACCCAAAACCCCGTTCTGGTTCCATCAGCGAGTTCTGGGGTCATAGACTGTCAGATCCCTGCCTCTGCGCCGGTTTCCTGCCTCCCTGAGGCACCGTGGAACAGACACGCAGAGGTGGGGCGCCTTGGCTTCCTACAAAGAAAGCCATGGGCTCAACCCCGGAGTCTCAGTCCTATTTTGTAAGTTGTTAAGTGGCTGTTCTCCTGGATTCCTCTGCGCTGTTGTCAGTTGTTTTGTGGCTTTTCTGACACTGTTTTTTGGGAGTCTCTTCTGTTTTTTCACCCCAAATCTTCCCAGTACATAGTTGTATATTTTAGATGTGGTCCTTCTAGTTGTGGCATGTGGGACACCACCTCAGCATGGCCTGACTGTGGTGCCATGTCCGCGCCCAGGATCTGAACCAGCGAAACCCCTGGCCGCTGAAGCAGAGCACGTGAACTTAACCACTCGGCCACGGGGCCGGCCCCTGACGCTTTGTTTTATCTGATAGTTATGGTCTCTTGTCTGGCCTTGCTCTGACCTCTCAGCATCGGTTTACTTTGGTCTTTTAGCAGACCGTTACTTGGCACACACTTACTGATAACCTCCCTCCCTCCAAAGAATACGCTGTTATTTTCAGTTAATTAGTTAATGAGGCCTTGATGGACCCAGGCTATCCCTTTAGACTGTTGAGGTCTGAGCCCTTCCGGGCCTGGGCCTGGCCTTGTGACTGGCTGAAGGCAGGGCAATTTTGGGACTTGAGGCTCCAGCTAGCAGGGCAGGCCTGAGGGGAGGCCTTAGGCCTCTGGAATTGCTGAAAGGGATTGGACCCAGGGTCCTGGAGCCAGAGCACGTGGATTGGCCTGCTGGGCTGCTGAAGGTAGCCCTGAAGGAACGCAGCCCCCAGGATCACGCATGTTTCCAGGAGGGACTCATACACACCGTACACCCCTTTTCCTGTTGCCTTGGTGGCCAGAGTGTGGAGCTGGTAACCGGAGGAGGGCCGTGAGAATCCCGGGCGGGTGGGGAACATGGTGAAGGGTGAGGCGGTCAGCCAGTGGCTGTGGCCTGGGGCAGTGTCTTCCTGGCGGTCTATCACACCCTGCTCGAGCTGGCTCTGCAGAGGCCATCCTCCACACACACCTGCCTCCCTCTGCGTGTCCGCACTTAGGGAGGTTGGCTCTGGGTCCTTTTACCCTCTGCCGACACCAGAGGCCTGCGATGAATCAGAGCATCTTCCACCATTTAGGGCCACCCTGCTTCTCTCATTTCCAAACCTCATGCCCCACCATTCTCCCGTAAACCTTTTGCACCAGACTGGTCCTAATCTTCCCTTGCATCACCTTGCCTGGGCCCAGCGGAAGAGTCCTCCTCCCAGCCCCCTCTCCAAACCCTCCCCCTACACCCTAGCCCTAGCTCACACCCCGTCTTCTGGAAGGGAGGTGAGTGCACTCATTCAGGAGACTGGGGCTGTACCTTGAGCTGGGGTTGCCATCGTCCTGGCCGCTGGTGGTGGAGTCGACCACTTGTCAGCCCTGGGATCTTGGGGAGTTCCTTGACCTGGGGCAGCTTCTATTTCTTATCTGTCAGGTTGAGATAATAAACAGCACTCCTAAGGTGCTTGTGTGGGAGTTACGGAGGCAATATATGTAAAGGGTACAAAACCCATTTAGCATGCCTTGGGGTTTTTTCGTTGTTTTTTTTTTGTGAGGAAGATTGTCACTGAGCTAACATCTGTTGCCAATCTTTCTTTTTTTGCTTGAGAAAGATTGTTGCCGAGCTAACATCTGTGCCAATCTTCCTCTAGTTTTTTTTTATACGGGATACCGTCACAGCATGGCTTGACGAGCAGTGCTAGGTCTGTGCCCAGAATCTGAACTTGTGAACCCTGGGCCACCGAAGCAAAGCACGTGAACTTAACTACTGTGCCACTGGACTGGCCCCATGCCTTGGTTTTATTAATTTCTTTGAGCCATAAGTTTTTGAGAGCAGAGACACCAATAACCTTTTTGGGAGGGTCTCATGCTCAGCTGTGTGGTCACTAGAGATTTGTCTAGCTGTGAATGTGCTTGCCTGGTCCCAGTCTGTCCAAGTTACTGGGGTGGGACCAGGCCAGCCAACAGCTGCCCTCGAGCTCAGGCTGAGGCCTGCACCCCCACTCCCTCCTCACCCTCAGACACCCCCAGGAGAAAGCCAGCTGCCCTGAGGGATTTACCTGTGTACTGACTTCAGCGACTTGTGCATATTCATTTAGGCAGTGGCATTCTTTGTCTGTAAATTTGGGTGGCCACCTCCGCTGGGGTTATAGATACCATTAATCCTTGAGACACATCAGGCCCTGTGCTAGGTGTTTTCCACATTCATAAGCTCCATTTGAGAGGTCTGGTACAGCGCCCCAGTGTGCCGAGCTGGTTAGTGGCAAATTTGAGATTAAAATCTCTGCTGTTCCCCTTGAGACACAACCCTTTGCTCAGGCTAGGCCCTCATAGCCTGAAGGAGAAGCAGATGTGCAGCGAGGGTGCCTTCCTCTCTGAAGCTGTTTCCTCTGTCCTTTCCATCACTGAGGTGGCAGACGCTGGACTGGGACAGGAGCAGGGCAGTTGCAGGGCCCAGGCCCTGAATGTGAGTGAGCCCTGCTTCCTGCTCCCTGTGGGTTCTTGGCACCTTCCACTGCAGCTTCCCTTGCATGCTCAGCTCTGTGTCTGAATGGGCCTCTCATTCCCTGCTTTCTGTGCCAGCGTTCAGTGTGGAGGAAAGAACCTTTCCACGCACTTCTCGGGGCTGACCCACCCCCAGCACACAGGGCTCCTCAGCGACCAAGGTCCGAGCCCTCAGACTCTGTTTCCTTCCTTATTTCCTTCCCTAAACTCCACTCTCAGTTTTTACTTTTGTATTCAAAGTCCTTTCGGTTGCAGTTTGAGTCGGATTGGCTGACCTCCTGTTGCCTGCTGGGGGTTGGGGGTGGCTGAGGGTGGTGACTTGGGAGCTTGCTCATCTGACTGCCATCTGTGTCTGCAGGTGTCATGTGATTCTCGGCAGGAGCTGCTGCATGAGTGGAAATGCTCTCAGTGGTGGAGAATGGACTGGACCCCCGGGCTGCCATCCCGGTAGGTGACCAGGGAGGATCAAGGGGGGAGAAGTGGGGCACAGGACAGCCATGTCATCAGTTTTTCTCACTTTGAAATGAGCCACTGTCCAGAAAGAGAGCCCTCAGGTTGAGAAAAAGTTATAGCAGAAGCAGGCTCTGAGGAGATCCTACCCTTTCTAGATCATGTTATTGGTGATAAAATAAGGATTTACAGAAAACAATGGGGATTTAGTATAGGTTACCTGAAGACCAAGGATCTCTCCAGAGAAAATATACAAGTGACCTATAAGTACATGAAAGGACGCTCAACATCATTAGACATTAGACAAATGCAAATCAAAACCACAGTGAGATACTCCTTCACACCCACTAGGATGGCTGTAATCTAAGTGGCAGACAAACTAAGTGTTGGTGGGGTTGTGGAGAAAGTAGAACCCTCGTACATTGCTGATGGGAATGTAAAATGGTGCAGCTGTTGTGGAAAACAGTCTGATAGTTGCTCAAAGAAGTTAAACATAGAGTTACATATGACCCAGCAGTTCCATTCCTAGGTATGTACCCAAGAGAATTGAAAACATATGTCTACACAAAAACTTGTGCATGAATATTCATAGCAACATTGTAGGGAAAAAGTGGGAACAACCCAAGTGTCCATTAGTTGATGAATGGATAAATAAAATGTGGTATATCCATGCCGTGGAGTATTATTTGGCAATAAAAAGGAATGAAGTACTGATAGGGACTGCAACATAGATGAACTTTGAAAATATGCTGAGAGAAGCCAGACACAAAAGGCTGCATATTGAATGATTCCATTTACGTGAAATGTCCAGAGTAGGCAAATCCATAGAGACAGAAAGTAGATTAGTGGCTGCCAGAAGTTGAGGGAGAGGGGAATAGGGAGTGACTGCTAATGGGTACACTGTTTATTTTGGGGGCAATCAAAATGCTCTAAAATTAGATAGTGGCAGTAGTTGCACAGTTCTGTGAATATACTAAAAACCACTGAACTGCGTACTTTAAATGAATGAATTTTATGCCGGGAAATTATGTCTCATTCAAGCTGTTATAAAAAAGAACATTTAACTTTTCAAAGAACGTTAACACGAACAGCTTTGGCTAAAATAAAAATAAAACAGTAAAATATTTATCCATAATCACCTAACAATTCAAACCAATTTTTCTGCAATCCTTCTAGTCCTTTTCCCAACACTTAAGTAATTTTGACCTTCTTATATTATGATAGAACCATCTTTACTCTGTATTTCCAAAGAACTTTGTGTATATTTTATAATTTATTCGTTTAACAAACATTTATTGAGTACTTCTACGTGCCAGAACCATGCCAGGTGGTGAGGACACAAGGATGAATGAAAAACTAATCCTGCCCTCAAGGAGTGATCCCCCCGGTGCATAGATCAGGAAGTAATATTTCCGTTTAACAGGTGAGGGAATTGAGGCTCAGAGAGGGTGAGTGAAATGTCTGAGGTGACCCAGCTGGTGACGGACAGAGCTGAAACTGAACCTAGGCCTCTGACCGCCAGGTCTAGGATCCTTCTTGTTGTAGCACCCTCTGTTTTCTTGGTGGTGTTATTGTTGTAAAGCAACACTTTTTGCCTCTTAGCTTATTGACTCTGTGGAGTCTTGGTCATGTAAATAAGGTGGAAGGCCTCACCCCTGTCCTAGAGGAACTCCTCAAGCTCCCATAGCTGTAACTGTGATGGAGCCAATATTTAAACGTAAGATTTACATGGCTCTCTGGTCACTGAAGTTTAGTATGAAAAACGAAAAAATAAATACCTTTGCCAAAAAATAAGAGCATCTCTGGGTGGTGTAAGTATGTGATTTTCTTTTCTTCTCTATGCTTTATTTTCTATAGTTAGCATGTGCTGGTTTTGCTGTGTAGACACATACATACGAGTGTGCACACGCGTGGTTGAGCATGTATTTGGCGACGGCAGAGTTACGTTCCTGGGGTCGCCGTAGGATCTTCTACAGGCTTGTGTTATGTCTGGCCCTGCCTAGGTCATCAAGAAGAAGCTAGTGGGATCCGTGAAGGCGTTGCAGAAGCAGTACGTGTCCTCGGACACAGTGGTCACCAGTGAAGACGGAGATGCCAACACCATGTGCAGTGCCCTGGAGGCCGTATTTATCCACGGCCTGCACGCCAAGCACATCCGAGCCGAGGCGGGAGGGAAGAGGAAGAAGAGTCCCCACCAGAAGCCTCTGCCTCAGCCTGTCTTCTGGCCCCTCCTGAAAGCTGTCACCCACAAGTGAGATCAGCTGGGGAGATTTTGCTTTGGGGAGGAGCTTCAGGGTGTGGGACCCTGGGCTCTTCGTCTCCAGCTCTGCTGGAAAGCAGGGGATGCTCTATGTTCTAGAGTAGAGACGGGTGAGGTGGACCAAGCTTGATGGAGCCCCTCAGCTCAGGCAATGGCCTAGGGCTGCCTTGAGCCCCTGGGCTGGTGGCCTTTAGCAGGAGGTGCCTTTGGACTACACCTGGCACGATTAGGTAGTTGCAACAGAGGTCGTGTGGCCTGCAAAGCCTAAAGTATTTGCTGTCTGGCTTTTTACAGAAGTTTGCTGGCTCTGCCTTAGAATGTTTGAATATCTTTGTGCTAAATGTTATACTTATAACGAGGTGGGATTTTTTTAAAGAGTGGAATCCCAGTAGAGCATCTGAATGTGCACCTGAGACACTTGTCTCTGTGGCCCTGGCCCTAACTGCCTGGATTTTGGAGCAAGCAGCTGGTACTATGCCTCTAAGGGCGATTAAATGCCACATTCAGCCAAAGGTGCCTTGTCAGTCTCTAATCTTCCTTTCTGTGCCTACTGCCACTGCCCTATCTCAGGTTCTTACCTCACGCCTGGGTGACAATGGCTTTCTAATTGTCCCTCTTATCTCATTCTGTCTTTCCTGAGGTCAGTCAGCTGGGCGGAGTTGGGGGGGTGTCTGATCTTATCCAGAACAGCCCGCCTGAATTCTGCATAGCTGTGGTCAGGTCACTTTCCTGTGCAAAACCTGTAGCCTATGGCTTCCAAATGCCAGCCCAGAGTCTGATTTACTAGGTTGGGGCCTCAGAATCTGTATCCTGACCAAGTTCCTCAGGTGGTTCGGATGCACAGCCAGGGGTGGCGACCGTTGCCCCACTTTGCCTCGCTAGTTTGATACTCAAGACCCTGCGTTACCTGGCTTTGCAACCAAATCACCCACTCTTCCACCCCATGTTGTAACTGGAGTGTCCCCGCTCTTGTTACAGGTCTGATGCTTTCCTACCCTTTATGCCTTTTTTCTGTCAGTCCCTTGTGCCTAGAAGGTTCTCCTTCCATCTTTGCCTCTTGAAATCCCGTAAGGCCTGGCTCAGATACTGCTCTTTCTGTGGCATTTTTCTACTCCAGTCTGGAAATGACTGCCCAGACCCCCACCCCAACTCTGCCAACAACAGGGCTCACCCCAGTGTGCCCTTGAAAGGCAGTTACTTGGACAGGGCAGGGCCCTTGTCTTTACCCTGGGTCTTCACAGCTCCAAGGACCTCACACTTAGGGGCTCAGCAGACATGTCTTGCATGAGCAGATGATCTCAGGAGCCCAAGGGGTAGTTGTAACAAAAAATAGCAATTATCCTTCGTGACACCTACCTCAAAAAGTTGGGGGTTATAGCTTAGTATTTCTAAATTCCCCTTAGAACCCTATTATCCAAGAATTTTTCAGGCCTATATGTATTTGCGGTCGGTATTATTGGCTCTTGCTAACCAGTGGATAAAACGACCTCTCAGTGATTTGAGGTCATTTTTTGAAACAAGTCTCTTCCCCGCCTTCTCAGACACATCATCTCGGAACTGGAGCACCTGATCTTTGTCAGCACGGATGTGGGCCGCTGCCGGGCCTGGCTGCGCCTGGCCCTCAACGACGGCCTGATGGAGTGCTACCTGAAACTGCTGCTCCAGGAGCAGGCCCAACTGTGCGAGTACTATCAGCCCACAGCCCTGCTTCGAGACGCCGAGGAGGGCCAGTTCCTGCTCAGCTTCCTGCAGGGACTGACGTCCTTATCCTTCGAACTCTCCTACAAGTCCGCCATCCTCAACGAGTGGACGCTTACCCCACTGGCCCTCTCTGGGCTGTGCCCACTCTCTGAGCTCGACCCTCTCACTACCTCCGGTACAGAACTACAGCGGAAGGAGTCTCTGGATTCCATTTCCCATTCCTCAGGCTCGGAGGACATCGAAGTCCAGCACTCGGGCCATAAGATCCGGCGGAACAGGAAGCTCACCGCCTCCTCCCTCAGCCTGGACACGGCCAGTTCGTCCCAGCTGTCTTGCAGCCTGAACTCTGATAGCTGTCTACTCCAAGAGAATGGCTTCAAGAGTCCAGACCGTTCTGAGGAGCCCATGTCCTTCGACTCAGACCCGGGAACAGCAAATGCCGATGATTCAGACCCGTCTCTGCAAGAGTGAGTGCCCCTCCCCGACTCTTTCCTCCTCTCTTTGTCCTTCCTTCTTTCTTCTCTTCCTCTTTCCCTGCCTCCCTTCCTTCCTGTAGCACGTGATTGCCTGTCACTCAGCACGGAACTCTGTTAGGGCGTAAAGAAAGACACAGGGGACATCATCTCTCTTCCTCAGGGTCTGGAGTGGCTGGGAGCTGTAACCGGAGGCAAATGGGGGCCGTGAGGAGAAGGGGTGTAGACCAGGCTCAGAGACGGTTCAAGCTCTCGCTGTCCTGGGCGACCTTACAAGTTATTTAATCTCTCTGAGACTCCATGTAAAATATTAGTGTCTTCATCTAGAGAGAAGGAAACTAATAGTTCAGAGCTGTATTTACAACTTCCAAAAAGCATAAGGCATAAGGGTGGTCTTCTGTGCCCTCAGAAGATCTCCTGGAGGACACGATCCTGAATGATCCCTGGAGGAGGTGTAGACAACGGGGGACAAGCAAGTGTGTGCAGGAGGACGAATGGGGTGACAAACTTGACTAAAGAAGGGAGCCTGGGCAGAGTCGTCTTCATTCAGGCTTTTTAACATTAATTTTTGAATAGATAATCTATTTTTATGCTTAAAAAAAATCTCAGATGTATACAGTGAAAAGTCGTTTCCACCCAGTAAGCATAATTATTAAGTTCTTGCATATTCTTCCAATGTTTCTAAATGCATCTATAACAAATATGAATATACAGATTTAAAATTTTTTCTTTGTTATTTCTTCCCCCACCTCTTTCCACAAAAGTTAGTATAACTGCACTATTCTTCACCTTGTTTTGGAGAAGATCCTTTCATCATTTCTGTAAATAAGCTGGTGTACGTGGTCTTTTAGTTCTGTGCAAGTGTCTCTGTTCAGTAAGTTCCCAGAAGCAAAATTGCTGAGCCAAAGGGGAAGTGAATTTGTAATGTTCCCAGACATTGCCTGTTTATATTCCAGCAGGAATGTACCTGTGTCCTCTCAGCCTTGTCAACAGAGGGTGTTATCACACTTTTGGATATTTGCTCATCTAAGAGGTAAAAAATGACAGCCTTTGATTAAGCACCTCTTCCTTGGACCCATGTTTCGTCAGTCTGTGTTTAGGGCCTTCTTTTCCATTCCTGCTGCTCTCTGCCCACCTTGGTTCAGGCCTTTACGGCGGGGGTTGGGGGGTCCTGCCTGGTGTGGGGATAACAGCGGGATTGGCTGCGATGGGCTGGACTGGGAGCAGATCTAGTTTCAAGCCCTGTTCCACCACTTACGCGTCTGGTGATGTCGGGCAAACTGCTGACTCTTTTTGAGGTTTTATTTCTTCATCTTTAAAATGGAGATTTCCTCATAGGGCTGTTTGAGAATTAAATCAGATGCCTGTTAGTGAGTTGCACACACGAGAACATCTGGTAGGCCCCAGAAATGGCTTCTGAGCACTGAGCACACTGGAGAGGATTTTCAAATGTCAAACAGAAGGATTTAGGTATAACGTGTTGGGGAGGAGCAGTCCCCACACGAGAGATGGCTGGGCCGTGGTGTGACTTAGGCTCATTCACCTGAGTCCCTCGTTGTCTCTCCCTCCTCCCACAGACCAGCCAGCCTTCCCTCTGTCATGTGTCCTGCCTTTATCTCTCATGAGTCTTGTGATTGGAAAATTCCAGCTTCAGGCCGTTGAATCAGCAACCATCTACCCTGTGTGGGAAGTGTTGTCCTGGGTGTTATTTGGGAACTCAAGGAAGAGGGTCAGGACGTACAGACCAACACTGGGCAGCGATGTGAGGAACCAGCAAGCACTGAACACACAGATGCGCGGACACATCCGGCACCATCATTCTGAGAGCTGGGCTTGAAGTTAGTCAAGAGCCAGAGATCAGCATCTCTTGGAGTGTGTGTTTTAATGGTAAAGATTCTCACCAACACTTCAGAGTTCACTTAAGTTACTTTTATTATATTACTTACATGTTTATAACTCAAAATTAGGCATAAATACCTTGTGCTTATAACTCTTAACAGCTATAAAATCAAAACATCTACAAATTAAACATAAAGTACAAAACACTTAACATTCCAAATGAAGTTTATTAATTTAATGTTTTGTGGAAACCAAATTGCAGTTTGCTGTGTGAATAGAGGATTGACAGCCCTGAATAGCTTCTTTTGTGTTCGTTGGGTGTGAATTATAATTATCCCTGAGAAGCGTAGGTGCAGTCTAGTGGATAAGAATGTGGACTCAGGAGCCAGACTGCCCGAGTCTTCCATTAACCAGCTTTGTGACCTTAGGCAAGTTACTCAACCTTTCTGACCCTGATGTTCTCATCCGTGAAATAAAGGTGAGAATGCTTCAAAGGAACGCTGGGAAGATTAAATGAGTTAAGAGACATAAAGTGTTTAGAGAGTGCCTGACACATGGTCAGTGCTCAAAAGGTGGTGGTGGTGTCATTTTACTGCTGGGTACCTGTGACATCACTTCTCTCACTGCTTATCTTTATGTACACTGCTGCAAAACCTTGGTGAGTAAGAATTGTCAGATGTCGTTGTCATGAGGCCTTCCCTTGGGGGAAGTGATTCTTAGCATGTGCAGCTCACCTCTAATTTTATTAGTGGCCTTGGACTGCCCAATAGTACCAGGTACCACCAACATGATGGTCCGCATCTTCAGGAACACCACAGGCTCAGGGATACTTTACAAGGTGGCCACCCAGATTCTCCAGGGAAGGCTTTGCATTTATTTCACAAGTATACACGTATGTACCCATATGTACATGAGTATATAATACATATACTTTTTTCAGATTGTTTTCTAAGTGAAAGCACAAAGTTTTAAAATTTTGGAATAGAAAGTTTTTGAAAAACACTGCCCTGAGCCAGACAGACGTGGAAGGACTGTAGCAGTTTCGCTGTTTTATTTCTATGTTGCATTTTCTTCGGAATTTTGGAAAATTTTCTTTCTTCTGCCTTTCCTTCAAAATCTCATCTCTAGCACTTTTTCCCACTTGATGTCCGTGTCTCTCTTATTCTCACAGGGTCCTGAAGACTAGTACTGACTCTGGTGAAGCTTGTGAACTTGGTTTCACCTTGACCTTTGGTTTGATTTGGTGGGAGCTCTAGTTTATCATACAAGCTTCTTGCTGTTTGGTGGCATTTCTTTAGCTGTTAAGTCATTCACGTATTCTGACTCCCAGTCTACTCTGTCATTAAAATCTTTCTTATGGATTAAGATTCATTTGTGACTGATAACCATTTTGGTAATGCTAGTATTTCCAGAATTCTCCTTTTCTTATATTTTTATATTTGTATATGTGGAGGCTAAGCAGTCTTATCACTGATGATAAAAACAGCTACAATAACAAATTGAGGTTAATGTTTGTTGAGTACTTATTTTGTGCTAGACACTCTACTAAGCGTTTTACCTATATTATCTCATTTAATCTGTGTTACAGTCATATGGCGGTGCTGTGACCATGCCTGTTTTACAGATAAGGGGAGGAAGTCCATGAACCCTGGAAGCCTGTTGTGGGGCACACAGTAGTGTGCTAACCAAGGCCAGCTGGACTCTGGAGCCCTGCTCTTAATCACTCACTACGCTCCCTCCCAGGAGCTCATGAGGAGCTGGGACCTCACAGGAGACATTTATCAAGAATCTGCCTCCCTAGTTCACTTCAGAAGGTGGCCCCATTCTGTCACAATGGTTTGGACACGTACAATTGGTTAGCAAATGTCTCTTCCTTCTTTGTCTGTGGAAACTACCCCTTCGTTTCCAGAACTCATCATGGCCTACTCCCTGCCAGTTGCACCCTTGGATTTTCATCCATTTGTTGTTAAAGATTGGCACCTGAGCTAACATCTGTTGCCAATCTTTGCCAATCTTTTTTTTTTCTTCTCCCCAAATCCCCCTAGTACATAGTTGTATATTTTAGTTGTGGATCCCTCTAGTTGTGACATGTGGGACGCTGCTTCAGCATGGCCTGATGAGCGATGCCAGGTCCATGCCCAGGATCCGAACTGGCGAAATCCTGGGCCGCCGAGGCAGAGCGCGCAAACTTAACCACTCGGCCACAGGGCCAGCCCACATCTGTTTGTTTTTAGAGTGAGGCCTTAGAGCAAGAACCAGCACCCACTTGCCTTCCTAGAACTGTTCCACGCACACATTACACCTTTTCTTGTTAGTCAGCCATTTGTTTATTGAGATATGATTCACATCCCACAAAATTCACCATTTTAAAGTGTACAGTTTGGTGGTTTTCAGTACACTCACAAGGTTGTACAACATCACTGCTATCTAATTCAAGAATGCTTTCATCACCCTGTAAGGAAACCTTTACCCATTAGCTATGGATCATCAATTCTGGACATTTAATATCAATGGAATCACACAATATGTGGCCTTTTGTGACTGGCTTCTTTCACTTACTATGTTTTCAAAGTTCATCCCTGTTGTAGCATGTACCATGGCTGAATCATATTCCATTGTATGGATACAGCACAATTTGTTTATTCATCAGTTAATGGATATATATTTTTTTCCTACTTTTTGGCTATTATGAATAATGTTGCTAGGAACATTCATGTACAAGTTTTTGTGTGAACATGTGTTAATTCTCTTTGGTATATACCCATGAGTAGAATTGCCGAGTCATATGATGACTCTGTGTTTAACTTTTTGAGGAACTATGAAACTGTTTCCCACAGTGGCTGCACCATTTTGCGTTCCCACCAGCAGTGTATGAGGATTCCAGTTTCTCCGCATCTTTGCTGACACTTGCTATTCTCTGTCTTTTTTATTCTAGCCATCCTAGGGGAGGAAGAGTAATATCTCATTGTGGTTTTGATTTATATTTCTCTGCTGTCTCATGATATTGAGCATCTTTTCATGACTTATTGGCCATTGTGTATCTTCTTTGGAGAAATGTCTTTTCCAATCCTTTATGCATTTTTATATTAGGTTGTCTTTTTATTATCAAGTTGTGAGAGCTCTATATATTCTGGATACTAGACCCTTATCAGATATATGATAATATTTGCATAAAAGATATGCGTATCTTTTTCCTGTTCTGTGGGTTATCTTTTCACTTTCTTGATAGTGTCCTTTTGAAGCACAAAAGTTTTAAATTTTGATAAAGTCCAACTTATCTATTTTTTATTGTTGCTTATACATTAGATGCCATATCTAGGAAACCATTGCCTGATCCAAAGACGTGAAGATTTACACCTGTTTCCTTCTAAGAGTTGTATAGTTTTAGCTCTTACTTTTAGATCTTTGATCCACTTTGAGTTAGTGTTTTTGGATGGTGTGAGATAGGGGTCCAACCTCATTCTCATGCATGGGACTGTTCACTTATCCCAGCACCATTTGTTGAAAAGACTATTCTTTCCCCATTGAAATGTCTTGGTACCCATGTTGAAAATCAGTTGCCCGTAAATGTATGGATTGGTCACCTCTTGTTGACTAGAATGTCTTGAAATGTTGTTTGGTGTAGATGAAATGATGGTGTAGATAAGAGCAGAGCTCAACCAGAAGACAATCAGGTAAAAACTTGAATTCTAAAATCCTTATTTCCGGGGCCAGCCTGGTGGCATAGTGGTTAAGTTCATGTGCTCTGCGTCAGTGCCCCGGGGTTCACAGGTTCAGATCTTGGGCGTGGACATACATACCGCTCATTAAGCCATGCTGTGGTAGTGTCCCACAGATGTTAGCTCAGGGCCAATCTTCCTCACCAGAAAAATAAATAAATAAAATAAAATCCTCATTTCCATAAGCCCACATTAAGGGGAGTTTGATGTGTCTTCTGGACCCAGTCTAAGCCGTCAGGGCAGATATGTGCAATCTCTTGGGCTCCAGACGGCTTTGTTGCCATGTGAACCTGCATTTGTCCCTGATGTACTCCATTGGGTTCATAAACAGAGGCGGAAACAGCAAATAGGTTTACTTCAGAAACAAACCTTGGATTCTCAGAAGCCTCAGGAGAGGGAGGAGCAGCCACTACCCAGTGCACATTCTGGAAGGCCCAGACATGTTTCATGCATTCTTGTCTGTGTGCATGTACACAAAGGCAGGAACACTGGCTCCTGTGGCCCCAGAAGCACCACTGAGTGGCAGGGAGAGCCCATCCCATCCAGAGGAGTGAGTAGGTACATACCCCACGTATCCTTGTATACATACGTGCACACCTCTGTGCACAGTGGTCTCCAGCAGCAGTTTCAGGGAACATGAGGCTTCTCTGACTTCACCCCCAGTGCAGCTCTGAGGTGGACCAGCTTTTTTTTTTTGAGGAAGATGAGCCCTGAGCTAACTGCTGCCAATCCTTCTCTTTTTGCTGAGGAAGACTGGCCCTGAGCTAACATCCGTGCCCATCTTCCTCTAGTTTATATGTGGGACGCCTACCACAGCATGGCTTGCCAAGCGGTGCCATGTCTGCACCTGGGATCCGAACCAGCGAACCCCAGGCCGGTGAAGCAGAACGTGCGCACTTAACCGCTGCGCCCGCGGGCCGGCCCCTGGACCAGCTCTTGTACCTCACCCCAACCCTGCTGCCCAGTGACTGTTCCGGGAACAAAGTGGGTCCTCACTTCACCTAAGTGCATGTCCCAGGGAGCGAAGTCTTGGTGCCTCAGCTGCTTGTGCCGTTGGGGAGCCCAGCTCTGAGACGCGGTTCACCGAGGCTCTCCATGGACAGCCGGCAGAAATGATTGCCCACACAACCATTTGTTTGGCTAGCAAACTCTCCAGGCCCACAGTTAGCCTGTTCAGTAGGTCAAAGGCAATCAGTTCTCATTCACATCGAGTCCTTTTTCGCTGCTCTGTGAGCTTTTTCACCTGAGCTCCTGGGCTCCGTGACTCCCCTGCCCTCCCCGCCGGCCTGGGTCCCAGCTCAGGAGAAGCTTCCGTGAGGAGTGTCAGCAGAGGAGGGCCTGTGGGAGGAGGAGTGCAGTGGATGAGGAAGAGAGGTTTTTAAATTACAAAACACCATTTTTCCATTCTTACCACTGCCCCAGTAGCCTTGGGCATTCTGGCTGACAACTTGTCACACAGGTTTCTTTGTTTAAAAACTTCTAGGGTGTTGTCGGAATTCAGCAAAGCCCAGGTCAACTCTGCGCCAACCAATGGACTGAGCCGGGAAACGGAGATTCCCACGCTGCAGGCCTCTCTCTCCCTCCACGGCCTCGACACCAGCGCACGCCTGCACTTTGATGTGCCTGCACAGCGCCGCCCTGCCCAAGCGTCCTCTGGGACTTGCGATGGTGGCCACAAGCAGGAGCCACTTTCCCAGGCACCCGGGACCCTGGGCTTGCCACAGCTGGGCACTGCCCAAGCTGCCTCTTCAGGGAGCACTTCCGGCCAGCAGCCTCTTAGTCCTGTGAGAGAGAGGACCAGAGCAGGCAGTGGCCAGCAGAAGCCCCCGGAGGATGACGGAGCTGGACTGAGCCTTGCAGTTTCCTCACCCACCAGTCCGGTGAGTGGTACGAGTTGTTGGCGGGAGGTCTTGGTGAAATGTCCCAGAGCTGGTGTGGGGTTTCCCCAACTCGTGACACCGAGTGGTCTCTGCCTTCTCCCCCTCAGCCCCCTCTCCCTGCATGACGTTATTGTTACTAGCATCGTGATGACAGAGCTGATGCTTCTTGGTGTGTGAGTAGTGGATATGAGCCAGGCACCATGCCCAGCACTTCCCATGAGTATCTCCTGTTGTCTTCACACCCACCCTGTGGAGAAGGTGATGCTCGTCTGACCACAGACTCTCTGCTCTTAGCCACTGTCGGTTGCTGGTGCTTAAGGCCTTGGGCAGGGCACATCGCCTCACGGAGCTTTGGTTTCCTCCTCAGTACTTGTTATTATTAAATTAATATTTTTATAAAATATCAGGTTTTAAAAATACTCATTCTGCAATGTGAACCGGATTTAGAATTGCACTGTCCAGCATGGCCGCTAATAGCCACACATAGCTATTGAGCACTTAAAATGTGGCCAGTCCAAGTTGAGATAAGCTGTGTAAAAAGAGCACTGGGTTTTGAAGGCTTAGTATGAAAAAAAAAGAAAAATATCTCATTAATAATTTTTTACTGATTGCATGTTAAAATGAAAATATTTTAGATATATTGGGTTAAACTATATTATTCAAATTAATTTTACATATTTCTATTTACATTTTTTAAATGTGACTACTGGAACATTTAAAATGATATATGTGGCTTGCATTGTATTTCTGCTGGACAGCGCTGTTCTGGAATAAGATAATCCAGTTTGTTGATAACCCGAGAGGAGCCAGCACTGGGAATGTCCTGGAGAGAGCCATGGGTGGAGAGGCTTGAGGACAGTTGGCCTGGGGAAGCAGCAGTCAAAGCTGAGAACCCACACTCTTTTGCCCTTTCACATTTGTTCTTGGGTCATGAAAAGCAGAGGTAGGAATTTGCAGGCACCTGTGCACACACGAAGCCTGGAGTTTATCCCAGCTGAGGTCTGGGGCTGATATTGGGTTACAGTCTTGCTTTTTCAGCTCCATCCAAGCACATCTCTCCTTTGGCCTGTAGCTTCCAGATCCTATAACTCAAGATGAGGCCAGGGCCATGAAATAGACTAGAAGAGACACACACCCCCTCTTTTTCTTTAATAGCTTTATTGAGCTATAATGCACATACCTTGCAAGTCACCAAACTATATAGTTCAATTTTTTTCATATTTTCAACCATCACCACAATCTAATTTTAAATCATTTTCATCCTCCATGAAAGAAACCCCTTACCCATTAGCAGTCACTCCCCATGCCTCTCTCCTCCCCCTACCTTTCTCCTCTCAACCCCTGGAAACTACTACTTTATCTACAGATTTGTTATTTTGGACATTTCACACAAATGGAATCATAGTAACCTTTTGTGACGGGCTTATTTCAATTAACATGATATTTTTAAGATTCATCCATATTGGCACATGCATCTGTACTTCATTCCTTTTTATTGCAGAGTAATATTCCATTGTAGCTTCCATCATATGGACATATCACATTTTATTTATCCTTTCATCAGTTGATAGACTCTAGGGCTTTTTTCCACTTTTTGGCAATTATGAATAATGCTGCTATGAATATTCATTTTCAAGTTTTTGTGTGGACATGCGTTCTTAATTCTCTTGGATGCATACCTAGGAGTAGAACTTTTGGATCATATCTCCACTCTATATTTAACCTTTTGAGGAACTGCCAGACTGTTTCCAAAGCAGCTGCCCCGCTGTATGTTCCTCCCAGCAGTGTATGCCCATGCTCCTTTCCAACACTTCTTACTGTCTTTTTAAAAATCATTATTATTATTGCTGTCCTAGTGGGTGAGAAGTGGTATCTCATTATGGTTTTGATTTGCATTTCCCTGATGGCTAATGATGTTGAGCATCTTTTCATGTGCTTATTTGCCATTTGTGTTTCTTCTTTGGAGAAATGTCTATTCAGAACTTTCGCACTTTTTAAATTAGATTGGCTTTTTATTGTTGAGTTATAATAGTTCTTTATATATTCTGGATTCTAGACCCTTATTAGGTGTGTGATTCGTAAATATTTTATCCCATTCTATGAATTCTTTTCACTTTCTTTTTTTTTTTTTGAGGAAGATTAGCCCTGAGCTAACTACTGCCAGTCCTCCTCTTTTTTGCTGAGGAAGCCTGGCCCTGAGCTAACATCTGTGCCCATCTTCCTCTACTTTATATGTGGGACGCCTACCACAGCATGGTGTGCCAAGCGGTGCCATGTCCGCACCTGGGATCCAAACCTGGGAACCCTGGGCCGCCGAGGAACATGCGCACTTACTGCTGCGCCACCAGGCCAGCCCCGTAAGAAGCTATCTTTTTTTTTGTTTTTTTTGAGGAAGATTAGCCCTGAGCTAACATCTTCCGCCAATCCTCCTCTTTTTGCTGAGGAAGACTGGCCCTGAGCTAACATCTGTGCCCACCTTCCTCTACTTTATATGTGGGACGCCTGCCACAGCATGGCATGGTGCCATGTCCACACCCAGGATCCGAACCGGTGAACCCCAGGCCGCCGAGAAGCAGAACGTGTGCACCTAACCGCTGCGCCACTGGGCCAGCCCCTTCACTTTCTTGATGGTATCATTAGCAACATAAAAGTTAAATTTTGGTATAGTCTAACATATCTATTTTTTCTTTTGTCATTTGTGCTTTTGGTGTTGTGTCTAAGTATGCATTTCCTAATCCAAGGTCATGAAGATTTACTCCTGTGTGTTCTTCTAAAACTTTTATAGTTTTATTTCTTACATTTAGATCTATGATCGATTTTGAGTTAGTTTTTATATATGGTATAAGGATGAGGTCCACCTTCATTCTTTTGCATATGGATATACAGTTGTACCAGCACTATTTATTGAAAAGACTATTTCCCTGTTTTAAAAATTTTTGAGGAATGCAGTATTTAAAGCACCCAGATCCTCAGTATACACCTCCGTGAGTAATTATATATGATGTACACTCAGTAACCACCATCCAGATCAAAATACAGAACACTGCCAGCCACAGAATCTCCCTCATGCCTTCTCCCAGTAATTATCCCCTCCAAAGGAAAGCACCATTCTGACCTCAGGTACCATAGATTCATTTGTGCTGTCATGGAATTTCATATAAATGTAATCATACAATATGTGCTCTTTTTGCTTCTTTCACTGAACGTTATGTCTGTGAGATTCATCTGTACATACAACATGAGGCTATAGTTTGTTCTTTTCCATTGTTCTACAGTATTCCATTTTGAGAATATGTCACAATATATTTGTCCATTCTCCTGCTAACAGACATTTGAATTGTTTCCAGGTTTTGGCTAGTATGAAGAAAGCTGCTGTGAACATTCTCGTACTTGCCTTTGGTGACCCTGTGCACTCGTTTCTGTGGTGTACACCTAGGGATGGAGTTGCTGGGTCATTGTTAGGCATATGTTCAGTAGATACTGCCAAACAGTTTTCTAACGGTGCTTGTACTAGCTTATACTCACGTTAGCAGTATATGAGCATTTTCATTGCTCTTCATCCTAGCCAATGGTGTCATCGATCTTTGTAATTTTAGCTACTCTAGAAGATGTGTAGTGGTATCTCACTTTGGTTTTAATTTGCATTTCCCCGATGACTAATGATATTGATACCTTTTCATTTGCTTATTGGCCATTTGATCTTCTTTTGGAAGTGTCTTTTTTTTTTGAGGGAGGTTAGCCCTGAGCTAACTACTGCCAATCCTCCTCTTTTTGCTGTGGAAGACTGGCCCTGAGCTAACATCCATGCCCATCTTCCTCTACTTTATACGTGGGACACCTACCGCAGCATGGCTTTTTGCCAAGCAGTTCCATGTCCGTACCCGGGATCCGAACTGGTGAACCCCGGGCTGCCAAGAATCGGAACGTGTGGACTTAACCACTGCGCCACCGGGCTCGCCCCCTGGAAGTGTCTAAGTCATTGTCTCATTCTTAAATTGAGTTTGTGCATATTTTCCTTACTGATTTGTAAGGGCTCTTTATATATTATGGATATGTCTTTTACTGGAGAAAAAAGTATGTGTATA
Source organism: Equus quagga (assembly GCF_021613505.1). NCBI lineage: Eukaryota > Metazoa > Chordata > Mammalia > Perissodactyla > Equidae > Equus > Equus quagga. The sequence continues at coordinate 98,226,428 of NC_060277.1, read as the reverse complement.
GTTGTATATAGCAAGTGTCTTCTTCCAGTCTATGATGTGCCTTTTAAATCTCTTCATGGTGTCTTTTGTTGGACAGAAGTTCTTGATTTAAATGATCTTCAATTTATCAGTCTTTCTGTTTATGGCTAATGTGTTTTGTGTCTTAAAAATCTTTGTCTACTCTAAGGTTGTGAAGGCTATGAAAACCCCTGTATTTTCTTCTAGAAGCTTTAATATTTTACCTTTTGCAATTAGGTTTGTCATCCATCTGGGATTAATTTTTGTATATAGTGTGAGGTAGGAGTCAAAGCTCGTGTTTTTCCATATGGATATCTGATGGACTAGAACCGTTTACTGAAGATGACTTCATGAATCATGTAGCTGTGTAAGTGAGGGTCAGACTCTCCGTTTTTGCTGTCTTGAAGAGTGCTTCAGAGCCCAGAATGTCACGGGACCCTGAAGGCTGTGACCAGACAACTGCCAAGCACACTGAAGGTTGGAGAGGAAAGGCTCTGCCGCCCCCGGCTCGAGCTGGAGGAGGAGGGATGTCCCCCGAGGCACAGTGGCCGTGCCCCAGACAGGTTCCACAGAGTGGCAGTGACCATGTTGAGTTCACCCCCGCCTGGGGTCCAGCCTCTGCTTTGCAGGCTCAGACAGCCTGTCTTGCCCTGGCCCCAGAGCTGATGGGGCAGGCAGCTTCCCTCGTCAGCAAGGCTCCTCCTTTGCTCGCCAAGTTTTAACCCTCTGGCCTCTTTGCGGTCCCGACACAGTGAGCTTCTTCCAGCCCGGGCTTTTCCATCTGCTGTTTCCTCTACCCGGACCCTTTCCCAACTCTCTGCTTTTCCTCCCTGTTGTCTCAGCCATGCCTGACCACCTGTCTCAAGAGCACCATGCCCAGTGACTCTCTTTCCCATTTCCCTGCTCCGCTTTGCTTATAACATTCATCACTATGTACAATTGTGTTATCTGCTTGTCTGCTTGCTTATTTTCTGTCTTCTGGACTAGAATATTAGCTCCATGATACGAAGGACCATGTCTGTTCACTTCTGTGTCAGCTGCAAGCCCTGTACCTGGGAGAAAGTAGGCATCAATTCACAGTCCTGGAGCTCTCCAGAGACTCAAGATGCTGACTTGTAATTTACAATGGAGAGAAGCGCTCTGTCAAGTGCGTAGAGTGGGCAGGGCAGGGTGGTCTGACCAGGGCGGGCTCCACCTCCTTGCAGGCCTCACGGTAGTCTGGTTGCTTGGGGAACAGAGAGTCAAACCTGCTGCTGAGTCCACCGTGAGAGCCACAGATGCTCACCCCTTCCTGCATCTGTCTCCACAGCGGAGCTGTGGATCTGTTCATTCCTCCACTCAGTATAGTCGCCGGGCTCCACTGTGAGGCCTGCACACTTGCCCTGGTCTGGTGGGCTCCCTCCCTTTGCACGGAGTGGGGCTATGCCCTGCATGCCGCCTCTGTGGTTCTCATCTTTCTGTGCTTCTGTCGTCACTCAGCCACTGCTGTTTATTTGACATTTTGGTGGCAGAGGGCGGGGATCACTGTCAAGTTTTATAACCCTGAGAGCCATTTAGCCTTTCTTTAAAAAAAATTTTTTTTTGATTCATTTAATACAAAGCCCCTGCTGTGGGCCAAGCACCGTGCTGGGTACAGTGCTGGGACAGCACAGAAGAGGCCCTGCTCTTCGGGGACAGACACCAGATTAGACAAGTGATTATCTGCCTCGTAATTACACTTGTGATGCGTGCTGGGGAGGAAGGTGCAGGGAGCGAGGGAGCTGGGGGGACTTTGTACTCGTGTCATCAGGGGGTGTGAACTGGGTTCTCAGTTTAACTCCCATAGGACAGTCTGAATTCTAAGACTTGGCCCTAATCGCTGCCCTCGTGGATCACCTGCCATGGCATGTGGTCCCCTCCCCCAGGAGGGGTACAGGCAGTCCCTTTGCCTGACATAGGACAGACTGGATGAAAAGTGCTTTTCTGAAAGTGTCTGGAAACCTGGTATCTCCCTCGGCAGCCAGACTCCTCTCTGGATTTAGCAGTTGTATCCAGCGCCCGGACGCCTTAGTGACTCGAGGTGGCATTCCTCTGCCTTGGGTTCCTAGTGGCCGGTGCTGCTCTCGCTTAGATCCTTGGTCAGTGGTGATTTTCCCCCACTGTTAACAGGGCAGGTAACTGGCCAGATGTGGGGCCCTGGGTGAGCAGGGGTAGGAAGGCGAGAGGAAAGGGGAGGGAAAAGGAAAACACTGGTGTGCCCTACCCCCTGCTTTCTGACTGGGGCCCTGGTAGGGGGCACAGCCCACAGCCCAGTCCAGGACTATGCAGAAGCTCCAAGGACCCAGTATTCCCACTGTTTTTCTGTTACTTAAGAGAACAAAAGGTTTTCCCTAGAGTATCATTTCCTGGTGGCTGATCCGTGGGCAGTGGGCCGCGTCTGAACGTTTCGGAGTAGTCTCCCTCTCCTCCGTGGAGAGAGAAGCCCTCGCCAGTGAACATACATTGTCTCAAAATGCACATTTGTCTCCTTCCTTCCAGTTCCCTCGCCCCACCCTTGTCATTGTATGTTGAAGATGTTTGGATAGTCAAGGTTTACTCACTCATCTTTTATAACTGTGTGCCAAGCACAAATAAAAATGACCATTCCAAACAGCTTTGTGGATGCAAGGATGAGGGCAGGCACAGAATGCTGTGGGAGCCCAGGAGGGGTCCCAAACCCAGCTGAGGGGTGAGAGGGGTATAGGCTGGGGAATAGTAAGGCAGGCTTCCAGGAGGAGGTGAGGGATGACCCCTGACTGAATCTCAAGGGATAGTGGGCTTTCCAGTTGGGGCCATTAGCAGGGGCTGGTGCCAGTTCGGGGGGGGTGGGTGGTCACAGGATCCCAGGTGTGTGTGCCAGGCTCCATGGGGCTGCCTGTACAGCCTTGGGGTACTCCTCCTGCCCATTTTCCTCAAGGAGTTCCCTGCGGTCTCAGTGACCTAGGCAGACATTGTTCAGAATCCTGTGTTGAAATGGTCCCCAATAGCCCGCTGATGACACATTGTCCTGTCACTGGCAGAAGGAAGCACCTGCCAATTCTGAGGGCTTTCTGAGGAAGCCCTGGAGGCCCAGCTCTATGAGAGCCTGACTCAGAACTCTCCACCCTTGGCTTAAGGAGTCTTAGAGCCTCTGCATGGACTAAACTGTGCAAATCAGCCCTTCGGGGGCAGCCTCAGCCTGCTCCGCTCCCCTGTCTACAGCAGCAGGGAGGGCAGTCTCGATTTAGGGGTTGGAAACAGCAGCGTCAGGGTGAGGTTGGTGGCACTTAACAAAACAGCTGGGCTGGTCCCCCCCAACCCCCCGCTGGTGTGACTCATTTCCTCTGTGTAGACAGCCACTTAAGGCAGCCCAACCTGCTTCCTTGCCTCCGCTCCTCCACACTTCGACACAGAAAGGCAGGGAGCGCTAGAAATAATGACAAAGAGGAGCTGGAATTCATTCCCACAAGCACCCTCACCCCAGACCTGCCCCTCTTCTCCCAGCTAGTGAGCAGCTTCAGACTCAGAGAGACAGCCTCAGAAGAGAAGGGGCAGGGCCTGACTGCCTGGGGCCTCAGGGGCCTGCTCAGAAGTGGGGAGCCGAGGCAGACGCAGCCACTGAGGACTCTGGGTCCTGTCGCTCATGCTTCCCTCATCTCAAACCCTAGAAGCAGAGATGAAAACTCTACATCCCTTCAAGAAATGGTGCCTGGACACCTGGATATCCACACGCAAAAGAATATGGGTGGACCCCTTCCTCACTCCATACATAAAAATTAGCTCAAAATAGATCATAGACCTAAATGTAAGAGCTAAAACTATAAAGTTCTTAGCAGAAAACACAGGAGCAGACCTTTGTGACCTGGCCTTAGGCAATGGTTTCTTAGATACACCAAAAGCACAGAGACAAAAGAAAAGGTAAATTGGACTGCGTCAAAATTGAAAGACTTTATGCCTCAAAGAGAACCATGAAGAAAGTGAAAAGACAACCCACAGAAATGGAGAAATTACTTGCAAATCATGTATCTGGTAAGGACCTGGTATCCAGAATGTATAAAGACCCCTTACAAATTTGTTTCCTAGGGTTTCTGTAACAAAGTACCGTAAACCGGATGACGTAAAACAATAGAAATGCATTCTCTGATAGTTCCGAAGGCTAGAAGTCCGAAGTCCAGATGTTGGCAGGGTTGATTCCTTCTGGAGTTTCTGAGGAAGAGTCTGTTCCCTGCCCTCCTCTTAGCTTCTGGTGTCGCCAGCAAGCCTTGGCATTCATCGGTTTGTAGACGCGTCACTCCAGTCCCTCCGTCATCGCATGGCGTTCTCCCTCTGTGTCTCTCTTCACTTGGCATTCTCCTCTCTGTATGTGTCTTTTCTCCTCTTATAAGGACACCAATCACTTTGGATGAAGGGCCCACCCTCCCCCAGTATGACCTCATCTTAACTAATTACATCTGCAACGACCCTGTTTCCAAATAAGGTCTCATTCTGAGGTCGTGGGGGTTAGGATTTCAACATGTCTTTTAGGCAGACACAGTTCAACCCACAACACAACACAAGAACAAAAAGACAAACCAGTTTAAAAATGGGCAAAGAATGTGAATAGACAGATGTCCAAAGAAGATAGACAAATGACCAATATGCACATGAAAAGATGCGCAGGGTCATTAGACATAAGAGAAATGCAAATCAAAACCACAAGATTGCGCTTCACACCCCTCAAGATGGCTATCATCAAAAAGACAGATAATGACAAATGTTGGAGAGGATGCGGAGAAGTTGGAACCCTCATGCATGGCTGGTGGGAATGTAAAATGGGGCAGCCACTTAGGAAAACAAGTTTGGAAGTTCCTCAGAAAGTCAGACATCTTTACCATATGACCATCAATTCCACTCCTAGGCCTACACCCAAGAGAATAGAAAACATATGTCCACACAGAAACTTGCATGTGAACGTTCACAGCAGCATTGTTCGTAATTACCAAAAAAGCGGAAACAACCTAATGTCCGTCACCTGACGATGGATAAATAAGGTGTGGGACATCCATCCACTGGAATGTTATTTGGTAATAAAGAGTAATGGAGTACCAACATGTGCTACAACGTGGATGAACCTTGGAAACATGCTAAGGGGAAGAAGCCAGTTGCAGAAGACCACATGTTATAAGATTCCATTTATATAAACTGTCCAAAATGGACAGATGTATGGAAACAGAAAGTCGATTATTGGTGCCTAGAACTGGAGGGCTTGAGAGGAAATAGGGAGTGACTGCCAGCGCTTACACGGTTTCTTCATGGAGTGATGGAGGTGTTCTAAACTTAGACTGTGGTGATGCTTGCACAACTCTTTGAGTATTGAATTGTACACTTTAAATGGGTTAATCTTATGGTATGTGAATCCTGTCTCCATAAAGATGTTTTTAAAGAAGTTAAAAAGCAACTTATGCCTTTTCTTCTTTCCCACTAGAAAAACAAGAGCTGGATCTCAGAAGATGACTTCTACCGGCCTCCCCCAGAACAAGCTGCTGAGAGTCCCTCAGATCGCTCTGCAGCCTCGTCCACGGGGTCTCCAGAGGCAAGGCCTGGTCTCCTAAGGCATTTTTCTCAAGGACCAAGAAAAAGCTACTCCACGGGGGCCTTAGACAAAGCTTGCATGCCTTCCCCAGGAAGCAGGGAGAGCAAGGCGGCCGCGGCGCAGGAGCACAAGAACTTCAGGGTGGTGCACCGCCGGCAGATGGGTAGGTGGCTGCGAGCCCGGGGCCACCTCACTGTGCAGAGACAGTGCCTTGCAGAAAGCAGCTCGAAAACCCTGCTTTCCATTACCAATTGGGTGGTGTCTTCTCACAAGAAAAACTTCATCCCAAAATGTCATAATAAGGAGCACCCTTGCTGAGTAATGCAGGAAAGCATTTCAGGAAAAGTACTGTGTTTTCTCATAAAATCTTCACAGAATAATGCTCAAAACTGCCTACACAGTGCAAAAATACTGTTTCCTATATTGAAATGGAAAATATTTTTCCTGAAACTACCCTATAACTCTTAAGATCATACAGAACTCTTGATTCAAGCATAGCCCAGAGAGAACCCGTCTCTTGAAGGCCCAGGTGTTTCAACTGCTCCTTCCCAAGGCCTTTCTCTGAGATGGCTGATTTAACACTGCTGGTGGGGTTATCAGGTCTGCTGTTTGCTCAGCGTCCTCTATGTGCTGTTCACAGTGAGGCCAGCTTGATCTCCACCTCCGGTGAAATTCCAGAAACTGTAACCTGTACCCCTCATAAACGAGTTCCCTCTTTCAAGTAAACAAGCAAGCAGAGTGTGCCCTAGAGTCAGTCTTGTTCGCTCCTCATTTTCTGTTTGCAAAGACCCTGCAGAGAATTCTGGCCAGGGTCCTGCGGCCCTGGTTGGGGATTATGGGTGGCGCCCTAGTCTCTATGCTGGCTTCTTTTAGGTTTTTCTGTCTGTCACCCATGTGATGGTTGTAACCATACCAGAGAAAGGTGGGCTCCGTTCCTAGGCCATCAGGCTCCCTGAGGGGTAGGAAGATCCTAAACAGTGGTTTGAAATCTCTAAGGCTAGTCCAGGCTGGGAGAGAGAGAACTGTGTGTCCTCTGGAACCCCTGGGTGGTGGCAGACCCCCTGGGAGCAGAGAGCATTGAGGAGTGTGTGGTACATAGGCACACACTCACCCACTTATTCAGCAAATACTTACTGAGCCTCTGTGATGTGCCAGGCACCATTCTAGGTGCTAGGAACGCAGCAGGAAGCAAAGCAAAGTCCCTGTCTTCATGAGACTTATATTCTAGTGTGAGAGACAGGAAATAAGAAAATTAATCCGTAAACGTGTGGTATGAGCAGGTGACAGTAATTGCTATGGAGAACAATAAATCAGGACACGCCAGGGTGGGGAGTGTACTATTTCCTATAGGATCGCCAAGGAAGCCCTCATGAATAAGCTGACCTTGGAGGAGATGTGGCGGGAGGGAGGAAGGCACGAGGCAATCTTTGTGTGTCAAGCAGGGAGAACAAATGCAGAGACCTGTGATGAGAACATACTTGAGGTGTCCGAGGAACCATAGAGACCAGAGTGACTAGAGCAGAGGAGATGGGGAAGGAGGTGGTTAGAGATGAGGTCAGAGTGGTGGAGGGCCTTGTGGGCTGCAGAAAGGACAGTGGCTTTTGCTCTGAGGGAGACAGCAGCCTTTGCAGGGTTTGGGGCAGAGGGACATGATCTGACTTATCTTTTAAATGGTAGTGTCATCCTGGCTTGTATGCTGAAGGACGGCCAGGGCAGAGAGACCAGTTAGCACGCCATTGCCATGACCCAGGCGAGGGATGACGCTGGGCTGAACTTGTGAGGTAGTGGTGGAGGTGGTGAGACGTGGAAGATTCTGGATATGCCAACAGGATTTGCTGATGGATTGGATGCAGGGTGTGAACGAAAGAAAATCAGAGATAACTCTAAGGTTTTAGCCCAATCAACGGGAAGAATGAAGTTTGCCATTTTATGAGACAAAGAACATTAGGAGAGAGCAGGTTTGGAGTGGGAGAATCAAGAATTCATTTTAGGATGTGTCAAGTTTGAGAAACCTATTAGACATACATGGAGCAGATGGAGATCTGAATCTGAAGTTCAAGGGCAAGGTCCAGGCTGGAGATAAAAATTGGGGCATTGTTGGCATAAAGCCCTGAGTGTGTAAGATCAGCTAGGAAGTGGGTGTTGATAGAGAAGAGCAGAGGACCCAGGACTGAGCTCTGGGGCACTCCAACAGTGAGGGGTCAGCGGAGGAGGAGGAGTGAGTCTAGGTCTAAAGCATGGCCAGTCAGGATGGAGGAGAACCAAGGGCAGTGTCTCGGCAGCCAAGAGAGGGAAGTGCTTCAGGAGGGAAGGAGGGCTCAGCTGTGTCCAGTGATGCTATGGGTCAGGCCAGATGGGGACTGAGGATTGGCCTTTGGATCTGGTGAAAAGGGGAGGCCTGGTGGCCTTCCCAAGTGTAGTTTCTGTGGAATGAGGGGCCAAAAGCCTGATTGGAGCAGGTTCAAGAAGGCCTGGGAGCAGAGGAACTAGAGACAGTTCCAATACTCCTTGGGGGTTTTCTATAAAGGGGACAGAGAAACAGGGTGATAATTAGAGATGTGAGCGGAGTCACGAGAGGTATTTTTAAAGATGGGAGAAATAGCAGCATGTTGTGTGCTGTTGGGAAGGATCTGGGAAAGAAAGGAGAAAACAGCAGCACAGGAGAGGGAGGGAGGCTGCTGGAGAGCCATCCTTGTCCTTGAGTAGGCGGTGGGGGGGACCCCTGCACAAGTGGAGGCTTGGCCTCAGACAGCAGCACAGTCAGTTCAGCCCTGGCGACAGGAGGGAAGTCATGTGTGAGGACAGATGCCGGAAGCAGGGAGTGCAGTGAGGGGCATGTGGAGGTCATCTTTTGAGCGCTTTTATTTTCTCAGTGACATTCAGGAACAAGGTCAGCTGCTGAGGGTGAGGGTGGGATGGAGGCACTCAAAAGATGTTCCCATCCAGCCCACGGCTGGCTTGTATTCTCGTGGCAGTCACTCGTCCACACCCACTACAAGACCTCGGGCTCCGGAGGTTTTCTTGGGTGGTAAAGGGACAGGCCCCTTGTCTAAAGTGCTTCTTTTTGCCTCCAGGGCTGTCCAACCCATTCCGGGGTCTCATGAAACTGGGCACCGTGGAGCGGCGGGGGGCGATGGGCATCTGGAAGGAACTCTTCTGCGAGCTCTCCCCGCTGGAGTTCCGCCTCTACCTGAGCGACGAGGAGCGCACCTGCGTGGAGAGCTGTTCCCTGCTGCGCTGTGAGTCTGTGGGGCCGGCCCACAGCGACGGCCGCTTCGAGCTGGTCTTCTCCGGCAAGAGGCTGACCCTGCGTGCCTCTTCCCAGGATGAAGCCGAGGACTGGCTCGACCGAGTGCGCGAGGCCCTGCAGAAGTACCGGCCCCAGCAGGAGGACGAGTGGGTGAACGTCCAGTACCCAGACGAGCCTGAGGACCCCGCAGAGGCCCCCCAGGGTGGCTTCCCTGCCCACTCGGACCTGCTCACAGAGCCTGAAATGCTCCAGAGCTCGCAGTTCAACTGGTCCTCTGCCCAAGTTCCCGAGCCAGACGCCATTAAAGAATCCCTTCTGTACCTCTACGCGGACAGGACCTGGGTGCCCTATATTTTTTCCCTGTCCTTGGAGGCTCTGAAATGCTTCCGCCTGAGAAACAACGAGAAGATGTTAACTGACAGCCATGGAATTGAGACCATCCGAGATATCCTGCCAGACACGAGCCTCGGGGGCCCATCCTTCTTCAAAATCATCACAGCCAAGGCCGTCCTGAAGCTGCAGGCCGGGAATGCTGAGGAGGCTGCCCTGTGGAGGGATCTGGTGCGCAAGGTCCTGGCGTCCTACCTGGAGACGGCCGAGGAGGCAGTGACACTTGGTGGCAGTCTGGATGAAAATTGTCAGGAGGTGCTGAAGTTCGCCACACGGGAGAACGGCTTCCTGCTGCAGTACCTGGTGGCCATCCCCACGGAGAAAGGCCTCGACTCCCAGGGCTGCTTCTGCGCAGGTGCTGACTTGCTGTCCTGCCACCCCCAGCCTGCCAGCCTCTCTCTGCCTCCAGTGGGGTTCCTGGTTTAGCCTTTGCACTCATCCTGGCCTTTCACCATTGCCCCATCCCACCCCTGGGATGTTGCAGCAAATACAGCTTTTCTGCACGTCTGCAGCTCCCCAGCACCCACTGGGGCCAGTGCCCCTGCTTGTGGGAGCCCCTGTCGCCTCCCCCTCCTGCCACCTCCTGCTGAGGGCTGTGGGTGGCAGCTCCGCTGTGTGCTGCTCTCTGCTCAGGGAGTTCCAGGGAGCTCAGCGCCCTACCTCCTTTATTGTCGTATTCTTTTGGAGCAGGAGCATAGTACCCTTCCAAGTACGCTTGCATGCTTTTGCAGGTGCACTCAATTTTTTAAAATTACAAAAATTGGTTTGTGCTACTCAGCACTGTCCAATAGAACTTTCTGTGTTAATGAAGATGTTCTAGATCTGTGCTTTCCATGGTAGCTACAAGCCACATGTGGCTACTAGGTACTTAAAGTGTAGCTATTGTGACTAAGGAACTGAATTTTCAGGGGTTTTTAAAATTTAAATGTATTTAAATGAGCACACATGGCTCATGCCACCATATTGGACAGCACAGCTATATATATTGTTCTGCAACTTGGGTTTTTTCTACTTAATAATACATTATGGGTATTACTCCAAGTCAGTACATTGCTAGATCATTATCATCAAATCTAATTCTTCTGTGCTGGGCACTGGGCCAGATGCTTGATTTGGATTATCTCATTTAATCCTCACAACAAGCCTGTAGGGATCTCTGTTTATAGCCAAGGAAACTGGGTCGCAGGGCTGGTGACTACCTTGTCGCAGGTTCACATAGCTAGTAAGTGGCAGAGCTAGGAGGAGGACCTTGAAGGTCCCAGACCTGTGCTCTCAGCCAGGTCCCCACAGGGCCTCTCCACTCCCCTGTTTTTCAAGGCTGCGTGATGTTCCACTGCTCATGTTCCACTTTTAGCCCTTCTCTCAGTCCAGACACACATCTGCATCACCCTGGGCCCTCTAGGTGAGCTGTGAGGAGGTTGCTCCGCTGCAGAGTGCCAAAGCAAGAGATGTGGCCACAAGCTGAGCCGCACTTTAGGAGCTGTCCCTTCGAGGTGGAGCCTGTGGGACAGGCGGGGAAAGCCTGCTTCAGGCGTCTGGAAGGAAGTGGTCTGCGGTTGGTGCCCTGGGAGGATGGAGAAGCTAGGCAGTGCAGAGCTTCCTGCAGAAAACATCTTCAAGCCCCCATTCACCCTCACCCCCCACCAGCCCCTAACACTCACTTTGCCCTTCAGCCTATGGATGCTGGGCTCAGGGAGGAGGCCAGCCCCCAGGGCTTGTGGGGATGGTCCCCCCCCATGGGTGGGAATGCTGGTGGGGGCAGCTCTCATCGTGCCTGCCACCCGCCAGCCTGCCGGCTGAGCCTGAAACTGGGGAGCCCAGGCTTCCTTTCCGCCCGCAAGCACAGCTCAGTGGGCAGGCAGACGCCGACCACTGACATCTGGCTCGCATTCATAGTTTGCAGGGCCCTTTCAAAACCTTGTCTCATTTAAACTTTGTAATAACCCCACAAAATAGCAAGTGGTAGCTGAATTTTACAGATACTGAAATAGAACCTCGTAAAAATTTGGTGCAGGTCGGGATAGGCAGCCGGTAAGCAGAAGAGCCAGCCCTTCTGGTCCCGAGGCCAGAGGCACTCTTTCCCCTGGCCCTGTGGGAGGCAGGGCGTGTGCTCAGGATTTGAGCCAGGCCTTTGCTTTGCCCTGGGCACACCCCACTCCCACTGCCACTGCCCCCAACTGTGGAGGGTCCACCAGCAGAGGCTCTGAAGCTGGGCCCTGCACCACTGTCCTGAGGTGTCAGGCAGCTCTGGCTTCGAGCTGGCACCGGGCAATAATGTCCCAACTTCCCTGGCTTCCCCCCAACTCCCGGTGGCCGGCCCCGTGTCCCTAGCACCTTCCTTGCTTGCTGAGGCCTAGACTTAGTTGCTTCCATTTCTGGGCCCCAGTGGAGGGGTGGGCCTAGAGGAGGCTGGCTTTGGTGAGCAACAGTGGGAACACTGAACAAAGGCAGCCGGGTGTAAGAGAATGCGGGCTCTAGAACCAAGCCAACCCTAACTGGAATCCCAGCTATGCTGCTTAATCACTGGGGAACCAGGCAGGTTTCCTGACCTCTCTGTGCATCAGTTTTTTCAGCTGTAAAATGGTGATGATAATTCTTGCAGTGTTTTGTGGTACAGATTAATCAATGGGCTTGTTTCCAAGTGGTGGACATATGAGTGATGGTTGTTTTGATCTTGTATCCTCCTTTTTTATCTTTATACTTTGCTTAAATAGCAGGCCATCATGTCTTAGTAGCTTCTCTGTTATTCAGGAGCTGACTGTGGCCCCACTGCTGCTCACTCTCCCTCCATCCTTCTCCCCAGGCTGCTCCCGGCAGATCGGCTTCTCATTTGTACGACCCAAGCTCTGTGCCTTCTCTGGCCTCTATTACTGTGACATCTGCCACCAAGACGATGCCTCAGTGATTCCCGCCAGGGTCATCCACAACTGGGACCTCACCAAGCGCCCGGTAAGTCTCGACCCCAGCCAGTGGTAGCCACATAGGACTGCTGAGTGACAGAGGAATGGCCACTCCTCTTTGTTGCTGCTCATCTGTTTGGAGGAGTTTGGCTCCAGGGAAGCCAGGTCACTGGTTCAGGTCCCATGATGTAGGGGAGCTGGCCAAGAAAAAACTGGGTGCTGATCTACTGCCCCTGGGCAGAGCTCTGTTAATGCCTGCCTTGGTCCTCAGGTGGGTTTCTGAGGATGGTTTTCTGCAGCTCCCCATGACTACAGACAAAACTGTTTAAGGCACCAGCATATAGATAGATAGGAAGGATAAATCACATATATAGATGGGTGGATGATTTGGGTGGGTAGATGCATGAGTAGGTGGATGTGCATGGCTGGATGGACGGATGGATGTGTATTGATGGATGGGTGGGTGGGGGGTACGTGGATGGATAGATAGATGAATGACTGGATGGATAGATGGGTGGATAGATGGACGGATGGATGGGCTGCGTGGCTGGCTGCACTTCCCCTTGGAGCAGTCAGCTTTTTCTGTGCGTTTTTTTACATACACATCTACTTTTTAAAAATTGGTATCATACTGGACTCATATTGCTTTATCATGCTTTGTTCACTTAGTCTTATATCTTGGGTATTTTTTATGTTCACTAAATGTTTTTGAATAAGAATTATTCTAGGATCTTTTAGATTTTCCTCTTCTTCCACTGGGCTTAGCCACTTTTCTAGCTGAGTACCATGAGCAAATTACTTAACTCCCATTTCCTTGTTTCTAAAGGGGCGTTAACAACAGTACGTGTCTCAGGGTTGTGTGAGGACTGAATGAGACGGTACCGCAGTCCCTTCGATGGTCCTTACGTTAGTGCCCTTGCCCTTTCCTGAGGCCTGTCACCTTCTGCCCCTAATTCACTTGGTCAGGGTCTGCCTTAAAGGGCACAAACTTGGCTTTCTGCTAAGACAGACCCAGAAACACAAGGAAGAAGTTGTTTGCTTCTCTCAAGACCCAGGTCTGCCGGCCGTGCAGCCCTTAACATGTGGACATGTCCTCATCAGAGCACAGAGGGTGTGATTCTCAGAATCTCTGCCACCCCAGCCTCCACCCCCTGGGGACAGGAACCCCAAAGACGGCAGCTGCACTTTGACTTTTTTGTTGGCTCCCTTGTCCCCACTCCTGCCCTCAGCGTTAAGTGTTTAACTAATTACATAGAGAAAATTAGGTTTCAAGATCAGTACAAATGCAAAGAACCCTCTGGCCATAAAACACACTCATGATTTACAACACCCGGATACTTCTGTTGAGCCATCTCCTTGTTCATTACTGTCATCCTTGTGCCACTTCCTTTCTCCAACTAGGAAATTACAATACTTCTCTCGGCGTATTTGAGATCAGGAAATGTCCAGCTCTCTCTCAAAGATCCTGGCCTGGTAAAGACAGGGCATTCAGACTAGGAAGTGGCTGCCTCACAGGGTAGGGCCTTACTGCTCACTCTTACCACTCCAGCTAAGCCACTTGAGCGAGGCCTATCTGGCACTTGGCAGGGTGTCAGCCCAGGACTGGGCTTCTTTCTTTGTCCATCCGCTCCATGCCCACAGGGTAGGAGCAGTCCCTGGGGAGCAGGAATCCCCTGCCTGTCTGCAGTGTTTGGCAGTTTGACCCGAGTCACCGGGGCTTTGCCACTGTAGGCTGTAGGGCTGGTACCTCAGGGCTCTGAGAAATGGGAAAAGGGAGAGTTGTCCGTGGGGAGGCGGGAGATGACAGTGGAGCTGGGAGACAGGAGGCCAGAGGCCTCCCCACCCCCACAGTGTCACAGTCTCCCGAGGGCCCTGTTCTATTCCCAACCCTCTAGGGGACAGCTGGGCCACAACAGGCACTCACAGAGTCTGATGGCAACTTCCATTTACTGAGGATATGCTACATGCCAGGAGCTCACATGGATTATCTCTTTCAATCTAAACTCAAAATAATCCCATGAAGTAGGTGCTTTTATTCTCCCCATTTTACAGATGAGGAAACTGAGTCACAGAGAGGTTAAGTAAGTTTCACAAGGTCATACAGCTGGAAGTAGTGGAGCCAGGATTCAAATCCAGCTCTGACTTGAAAGCCTGGCTCCCAGCCACTGTGTGGTGATTGGTAGTGGAGAACATCTCGGCTCCTCCGTCCTTCTCACCTCAGCAAGGAGGAGACCATGAGGGAGAGGGCTTTCTCCTTACCTAGTGAGGTGGCCAAGTGTGTAGAGACAGCACCTCAGTTTAGACCTGGGCTCTGCTTTCCACAGGTGGATTGGATAAGCCACTTTAGCTTCTCGGAGCCTCAGTTTCCTCATCTATAAAATGGGGTGATGACATCTTCCCCATTGGGTTGTACTGAGGATGAAGAATGGATGTGGTTGAGGTCCTTAGCCCAGTGTGTGGCAAACAGCAGGTGCTCAATAATTGGCTTTGGCCGTAGGGTCAGGACTGAGGGTAGCGCCTTCGACCCAAGCATCATTCTTGAGAGGCTGAGATTGCGCACTCACCTCCTCACGAGACTTGGGGAGCCACAGCTGGTGCTGCTGCAGAGCTCCCTCGGGAAAGCTCTCGTGGAGCTGTGTCTAGTCTGTAGCTTCCTGTGGTGGGAGCCTGACTCAGAGCAGTCACCTGGTTCCTGAGTCGCCGCGCCGCCGGGGCCCGGTGGGGGTAGGGCAGTGCCTGTTTCCTTTGGGCAGGAAAATGGGGGCTGGGAGGACAGGAAATAGTGGGGAGAGTTAGGCCAGGAGGAGAGGGGCGGTAACCAGAGCAGCCCCCCCTCCCTCCCAGCAGTCGCAGAGGGGCAGCAGCTGTGCCATGGAGGCAGCGTGGGTTTGGGAGTCAGATTAACTGGGTTCAGATCTTGACTTTTATGAGCTGTGGACCTAGGCCAAGTCACTCCATCTCTCTGAACCTCACTTTCCTCATCTATAAAACGAAGATGGCACCACTTCCCTTGGAGGGTGGTTGCAGGGTAGGGAATGAGTAAATAATACAGTGCCTGGCCCTGAGCTGCTCACCCAATGGCCACTCTGTCCCACCCCCGCTGCCTGGTGGTGTCCCCAGATCTGCCGGCAGGCCCTGAAGTTCCTGACGCAGATCCGGGCCCAGCCCCTCATCAACCTGCAGCTGGTGAACGCGTCCCTCTACGAGCACGTGGAGCGGATGCGCCTCATTGGAAGGAGCCGGGAGCAGCTGAAGCTTCTGGGGGATTACCTGGGCCTGTGCCGAAGTGGAGCCCTGAAGGAGCTAAGCAAGAGGTGAGCACCCTGGATGCAGACGCGCAGGCACACACACATGGGCCAGTGCCCACGCAAGGTGTCCTCTTGGGAGAAATGCCAGGACTGGATGGAGATCCTCCCATCTCGTTTAGAAAATTATCACATGCTTTCAGAGTGGCTTTTGTTTACATATTCATTCATTCATCTGACAAATAGTTATTAAGAACATACTGTGTGCCCAGCACTGGGCTAGGCGTGTGGGATACAACACTGAGCAAGGTAGACCCGGGCCCACCCTCTTGAAGGAAGGCAGGGGAGTAAGCCAGCACTACACCCTGGGGAGAGGCCGGGAGAGAGGTGGGATGGCTAACCTGGACTGGAGGAGGGCGGAGAGGGGAAGACTTCCCAGAGGAACTGACATCTAAAGTGAGGCCTGAAGAATGAGTAAGAGTGAGAAAGTGGAGGAGAAGCAGGAAAGAGTGTTCCAGATGGAAAGAAAGACATACACAGGCCATGAACAAAGACCCCAATCCTAGAAGGAACCGGGAGAACTTCGGGGGAGTGGGGGGGGAAGTGGACGGGAGAGCGGTGAGGGGAAGGCTGGAGAGGCAAGCGAGGGCTGTGTCGCCCTGGCTCCTCCCTTCCCTGGCCAGTCCTCCCTCCCATCGCTGCTTTGCTGCTGTCCATGGCAGCATCCCTCCCAAATCCTCGGAAGAGGGTGAGGTTGGGGTGGGACCCACAGGATGCCCTTCAAGAAGCTTCTCAGTACCCAGGCCAGGGGGTCTGCTCAGAGTTGGGAGATGACGCTGGACTTCAGCATGGACTTAGAGGGTCTTTCTATGCCGTCATAAACCCCTCCAAGCCCCAGGTCGTGGCCCAGGCTGCCGCCTTCTACGGGGCTGTGCTGGCCTGGGGCCCTCAGGAGCGCAGACCTCAGGCGGAGGAGCTGGTGCCTCCACCCAGGGGGACTTCGTTGCTGGGTCCTGGAGACCTGGATCAGCTCACAAGTGCCTCCATATTCCCCCTCCAGCCACTCCTCACCACACGGCTGGCAGAGACCACCTGTCTGACGGCTGTGCCTCCTCAGTCCTGGCTCCCGTTCTCCCAGAGCCGCTCCTGCACGGCTCCTCAGGGCCAAGGCGGTGCCCAGTGCAGGTCCACGGAGCTCAAGGAGGGGGCTGCTGCCGGGAGCTCTCTTAGCAAGGGAGAGAGGCTGGCCCTCAGGCTTCCAGGGCAGCCGGCTGCGCCCTCGTCCCCTCCACAGGGCCTGGAAGAACAGAAAGCCCTCTGGGGCCACCATGAGGGGCCCTCGAAGGCTGCTTCCCAGGGAGGCTCTGTCCATCTCAATCATCAGCTGGCACCTGGGTCTTCACTCGCTCCCAGCCTTTCTGAGATTCCAGGACCCGGGGCTCCAGAGAGTGCCCTCCCGCCCCCTGGCCAGGGTGGTGAAATTTTGGGTCAGGTGGGACCTCATCACCCTGCCCAGTCGAGGGGTCTCTGCAGACCTGAGTAGGCCAGGTGCCTGCAGGGTGGGTCCTGGGTGACGACCTCACTCCCTGTCCCCATCCTGCTGAGATTGTTTGGTCACCAGCCTTACCAACCTGTCTGAGCTGACCTGTGCTGGGCACTGAGGGCAGTCCTGCCTTTTTCCTCTGGCCCTGCTGTTCCCATCCTTGGGTGCAGCTCTGCACACCTACTGCGCACCTAGCCTTCAGGAGAGCAGGGCCCACCTTTGGCAGTACCTGCTTAGAAGCAGCGTGGGGCAGGGGAGAGAGCTCAGGGGCAGCCCCTGCCCAGCCCCAGACCTGCTGGGTGACTCAGGGAAGTTTCTTCACTTCTCTGAGCCTCAGCTTTCTTGCCTATAAAATAGGCCAATGATCCCTGTGTTCATGTGGCCTTTTAGAGTTGTGGTGAGGGCCACATGAGGGCTCAGAGTCCCTGATAAGGGACACAGACACATACACTCAGATGGCCCTGGGTCAGCATGGCATGTGCTCTGAGGGATGGCACCTGACCCAGCCTTGTCAGGACCCAGAGGGCCAGGGAAGCTCCCAGAGGAGATGACATCTGAGCGGAGGGTTTGCAGAGTTCTTTTTTCCGCTTAAATAAATGTGTTTCTTCTTTACAAAGAGAGTCAATATTCAAACAGTATGAAAGAATCAAGAGAAAGCTCAGATGGACCCTCCTGCAGCTGGCCCCCATCAGTGCTGCTGGAGCCCAGACCCCGCTCTGTCTGCACATGGGATGACAGGCATCTCCACACGGCGGCAGCACGGATGGAGTGAACTGGAATTTCCGAAAAGAGCTGAAGAGAAGAGAGGGGAAGGGAAGGCGCTGCTTTCCTGGCCGAGGGGACCATGGCGTGGAGGGGCGGGATGTGGCTCCCAGGACCGTGAGGGGCTCAGTGCTCTGGACTGCGGGTGTGGGGCCAGACTTCGATGGCCCTGCGTGCTGCACCAAAGACGTTTGGATTTTATTCTGCCAGCTGTGCGGAGCCGCTAAAGGGTTTTGAGCACAGGACCGTCTGATCAGAGGCTTAGAAAAGACCAGTGGGCAGCACTGGGGCCCAGGGGCCGTGGTCATAATTAGCCCAGGAGGGGAGGAGGCCAGAGTGGAGGCTGAGAGGGCGAGAAGGGTTGAGAAGGACTGGGCAGGCACCAGGTGTAGGTCCCCTTTCTCTCGGGGGACTCAGCCAGAGGGCTGCCACTGGGAAGGAACTCCTGCCTGCCTTCACCCCACAGCAGGACGTTGGCTGCAGGGAGGGCCCTGGGCCTAGCTGGCCCCCAGGGCTTCCGTGACTGTGGACACAGGGCAGATGACAGAGATGGCTCTCCATCCGCATCAGCCCCACCCTTCCTGCAGCTCAGGGACAGTCTGTGCACCACCCGCCCCCTGCGTTTTTCTGGTGATAAATGGCAGCTTCCTGTTCCCAGAAAGCTGGACATTTACCGGGGAAACCAGCGTTGTGAACTGAGTGGCCTGTCGGCGGCATCCTCGCCCCGCACAGCACAACGTGGCCTGCCTGGCTGCTTGGTGGAACTCGCCTTTTCTGCCCTGGATCGGGATCCCCTTGGACCATAACTGAGGCCCTGGGATGGGGCATGACCGAGCCCCCATTCCAAATGCCCCAGGGCCTGGCATCATCCTGCCCCCAGACGTCCGGGGCATCCTGGAACAGGTTCCCGAGCTTCCTCAGACACGGAGACTCTCCTCCTGACCCCAGTACCACCCAGACACACAGAGCAACCCAGGCAGGTTTTTGTACCAGGGGAGTTTCTGCAGGTGCTTCCTCTGCTTCCCTCCGGACGTAGCCCTTGGGATCTCTGCTGCTGGGGAGGCGGAAACTAGAGCCGGGTTGGCGGTTGAGCCCTCGTCCTCTGCCTCTCACCCGCCTCTGAAACGGGATCTGCTGTGCTTAGGACATGTCTCAGTTCCTCCCACATGGCACCAAAACTGGAGGCTTGAATGTGTGTCCCTCAGCTAGGCCGGGGGCTGCAGGAGGGCAAAGGCCATGTCCTGTGCATCTCTGTCCCCAGCACTGTCCCTGGTATGTAACAGTGGAAGTAATAACAGCTAACATCTGTAGGCATTCATCGGGTGGATAAGGATGCAGGCTCTGGAATCAGACTCCTGCATTCAATTCCAGCTCTGCCACTTACTAGCTAGCTGTGTGACCACAGGCAAGTTGTTTAACCTCTCTGTGCCTCCATTTCCTCTTCTCAAAATTCGGATTATAATAGTGCCAACCTCTTAGGATTATTGTGAGAATTAAATGAGTGAATATATGTAAAGCTCTTAGTCCAGTTCCTGGTACCAAGTGTTAACTTTCATCATCATCCTCATCATTTTTTTTATAGATAGTTTATTTTTTATACCTTTAAATTTAAAAAGTTTTTTCCTGCTTTATTGAGGTATAAATGACACAATTGTAAAACTGAAAAGTGTACATCGTGATGATTTGATATATGGATAGATTGTGAAAGGGCTCCTCCCATCTGGTTAATTAACACATCCATCACCTCACTTTACTTATTTACACATATAGGAACATTTAAGTTCTACTCTTAGGAAATGTCAGTTCTATAATACGATGTTATTAACTATAGTGGATAATTTTTAATTGTTTACTATGTGCTAGGCACTGTGCCAAATGCTTTAGATAAATTATTTAATCCTGAGAACAGCTCTGTTTCTCAGGTGAGGAAACCTGAGGTTCAGAAAGGTTAAGTAACTTGCCCAATGTGCCATCAGCTAGTCACTTGGAAGCCCAGGTGCCGAGCCCCAAGCCCCGGCTGCTGACCGCTGACTGCCGTTGGGAGGGAGGTGTTTGTGGCTGGTTAGCAGCTGACAGAGTGAGAACACAGCTTGGCCCAGGTCTTGGCAACCCTTCCAGGGAATCTCTTGTGTTTTCTCTGAAGGCTCAACCACAGGAACTATCTCTTGGAGTCTCCCCACAAGTACAGTGTCGCTGACCTGCAGCAGGTGAGAATGTCCCCCCGCCCGGACCTCCAGAGGGCCCTCATTCCTAGAGGAACCAGAAGTGAGCTGGGGGCTGCAGTTTGCTGAGGCAGGACAGCAGTCTCAGGCTCTCAGCACCTCAGACCAGGGTCCCCCGTCCCACACTTCCTGGGGGAGTGCTGAGCCCTGGCCCCCCGGGAATAAGCCCAGGGGTTCTTCCCTCAGCTGGACTCGTCCCTGGCCTGGAGGGCAGAGGGAGGAAAGGCCACCGGAGTGAGAGTTTGGGACATTTCTTTCCTCGAGGGAGACTGCGGTGGATTGGGGTCTCATCTGTCAACCCCGTTATCCCCGGTGACCTCCATCCAGGGGCTGGGCGCCCGCCTTGCTCAGCTTGCTTCGGGCCGTGTACTTGCCCTGTGGGAAGGAGCTTCTCCCCAGCAGGAGTCCTTGAGGCAGGGTGCTGGGAGCGGGGCAGGCCACGCACTACCCGCAGCCTGAGCCTCGGGACGGCTGCCTAACAAGCCTGGCGGCCTGCGCTCGCCCTCCACAGATCGCCGAGGGGACGTATGAAGGATTTCTCAAGGCCCTCATCGAATTCGCCTCCCAGCACGTTTACCACTGCGACCTGTGCACTCAGCGCGGCTTCATCTGCCAGATCTGCCACCACCGTGACATTATCTTCCCCTTTGAGTTTGACACCACAGTCAGGTATGTGGGACACCCAGGCAGCCGCTCCACCCCCAACCCCAGTTGGCCCCGATGTCCCAGGGAGGCAGGCCCAGCACCATTGTGTGGGAACATATTGAACATCCTCTCTGTGCCAGTGCCACTGGCTGGTGAGGTTGTCCAGGGCAGCTGACGCCTGGACAGTCATGGCCAGTTCCATTCCAGCTCAGGGGACAACCTCCTGCCTCTACTAAGCATCCGTCTTCCAAGAGAAGAGGCAGCTGCTGGCTCTTTGAGTCGGGGCCTCAGTCTTGTCATCTACAAATGGGTTGAGGAGGGAGGAAGGGAGTTACTGCCCTGGAGTGCTGGCGCAAGGCCCAGCACAGGTGGGCCCCTGGGGGCTGCTGCCTGCCGCTGCCTCTGCTCCTATAATGATCGTTCTTGTCCCCGGTCATCGCATGTTATCAGAAGCCTCTAAATGGAAAAAGGCATCCACCAAGCTGCCGCTCCAACCCGTGTGGGAGCAGAAAACTGAACTGGCGGGGGTGTTAATTCATTTTCAGTAGGCGTCCCCTAGCCTGGATTCAGCCCCCGAACAGATCTGGGACTGAGTTTTTTAAACTCCTGAGTGTCTTAAACACAGGCAAGAAACCATTCCATGAGTTTCAAGCAGCATTTCTAGAGAATGAACAGAGCACAGAGTACGAGCGTGCAGGGTGGGACTTAGGGGTAAGTGTCGGCGCAGGAACCTTTGGTCCCGGAGTGGAGAGGTGGTGCCCGCGTGCCTCGGGCTGCAGGTAGGACACAGCTTTGCAGTGGGCTCTAGTCAGGAGCACTGGCCGGACTCAGGCCAGGGGTGGCCCCAGCCCACTGGCACCAGCAGCCCTTGCCACTCTCTCCCAGGTGTGGCGAATGCAAGACCGTCTTCCACCAGAGCTGCCAGGCCGTGGTGAAGAAGGGCTGCCCCCGCTGTGCCCGCCGGCGCAAGTACCAAGAGCGGAACACTCTCACCTAAGCCAACCTCCTGTCCCCACCCGGGGCTGCAGGAGCGTCCGCCCAGGCTGCCCTCTCAAGGTGGCACAGCCATCTCCCTTGTCAGGAAGACTCTCGGGTGTGACCAGAGCATGAGTCTGCCAGAGGAAGCCCCGGAGGTCCTTGGTGACATCCCCCAGTGCCCACCCCCACCCGTCTGTCCCAGGGCGGAGGGGGAGCAGAGAGGGGAGCTTTGCACTAGTCAAGCCCCGCTCACCTCCCTGACGGGCACCTCCTCCATTAGGGCTGCTCAGACACTGTGGAGACAAGACCGGGGCGCATTTGCAACCCCACATTCCTGATTAAAAGGTCTAGTTTTTTAAGGTGGGTTCTTTCCCTTCATATTACAACAGAAAATATTTTTTTATTCTTGACCCTACACAAGTCACCCAAGACGTCCAGGCGTCCTCACCCTGAGTAGACATGCAGGAAGGGCTTGGGCCTGGCCTGCAGGGGGCAGGGGCCCGGGCAGCCAGGCCTCTGCGGGGACAGAGCCCACAGCTGGTCCAGGTGCCTTTCCTCCCCCTCACTGGGTACCCACTGCTGACAGCTCAAGTGCAATGTGCCAAACCACCCGTGGGGCCGGCGGGCTCAGGCCTGAGGACCACTGTCCACCTCTCCCCCTCCTCCTCACCCCCTGCCCCGTGCTCCTCACCTGAAGAGCCCATCCCCCTTCTCCGTGTCACAGCCCCACCTCTGCTGGAGCCTGGGCTCTAGGTCCCCGCAGGAGAAGGGCAATGACTCAGACCAGCACTGTCAGCACTTTGAGCCTTCCTTGGTCCAGGGAAGGGTCGTCATCTTGCCCAGCCCTCAGCCCCTCGCCCTCCTCACTCCCACTACAGGCAGGCAGGCAGGACACTGCTGCCTGACCAAGCCCTGCTGGGGCAGAGGGAGGCTGGGCCCACAGAGGGCGGAGAGCCCCACACGGTCCTTCCACGAAGAGTGCTGGCCCCACTGCTGAGCCACACAGGGACATGCGTGAGGAGCCGCCCTCGCAGAAGGATGCTCCGCCTTGTTTACAAAGCCATGAATTCACCGTTTCAGTGGACTGGCCCAGGAGGGGCGCCGCCAGAGACTGGGAAGTTTCATTGGAGCAGGATTGCCTTTTGAAGGGGTCTTGGGATGGGGCAGGAGCCTGGAATTGTTTTCAAAGTGATAGTTAGACCTTTGGGGGTTGAGAGGAATCTGGGTGTGATTTCTCTGTTGCCTTCCGCCACCTCTCGGGGATCCTGCAGACCCAGCTCAGCCCTGGGGTCCTCTGGCCCTCCTGTCTGCTCTCAGCTTGGATTGGGGGCCCCAGGTGGAGACTGCCTGTCCCTCCTCTCTCTCGGGGTGATCTGGCTGCTGAGTCACCTGCCCAGCCCTGTGGAGCTGGATAAGTTGTGCAATAGAAAGAGAAGGAGTAGGAAGGCGGAGGGGGCAAGGGGGCTGCCACAGCTTCGCTGTGCCCATCACAGAAGATGGTGCGCACCTGTGCCCAGCACGTCAACGCCTCCTAAACCAGAAGGTGGATCCTTATGCCCATCCCACCCACCCCATAGCCAGCATTAATGCCTCGCCACAAACGTGGCCTGATTAGAGCCGCAGTTGCCCCGCACCTGCGTTCTTGGGCCTGTGAGTATATTCCGTATTCCAGAGGGTGCCCTAGGGGGCAGCAGGAGCGAGCCCCAGAGGAGCTTGCCCCCCACCCTGGGGTTGGTAGCATTAGAGTTGACCCTCTCCCCATACCAAAAGCTGCTAATGCTTTCAGATGAGTTGATTTTTACCCCCTCACCTCCAATGGAAAGCTGATGAGAACCTCAGTAGTGCCCACACTATTTTTAAAATGTCATTTTATGCAATAAACTGTTTCTTGTGAGGGGCCCTGGCCCTGAGAAGTGCTTTGCAATGTATTGAAGGAACTGCTGCCGGGTGATTTTTGAATGATTTTGCAGTAAAGACCTGATCTTTCTAATCTCTGGTCTCGCTTCTGAATCCTGATGCTGCTGCTGACTGGGCACCCATGGGCCATCCATTACCATCTGAGAGGCCACCACTCCCTTGTCAGTCAACCCCTGGGCACAGGGGTAGTGGGGGAGTGGCTAGTGGTAAACACTTGCAGGCAGGGGGCTTGTGTGCCAGGATTGCGCAGGGAGAAGAGGGGAGGTGGGGAGGGAACAATGCTTAGGCTCTATCCCATCCTTGCACTCCTCGGAGTCGTTGGGATAGGATTCGGGGCCTGTGGGGAGGGTTACTCACACACACTCCTACAGAACAACTGAAGCTGATGCCTGAAATTCCACCATGGTGGCTTTTTTCCTGTGCCTTAAATGTCGAAGCACAGTCCCCTGACACTGGAACGCGTGAGACCTCAGGACTGTATTTTCCACTGTGTTATCCAGGGCAAGAGAAGGGGCTCAGCAGGGCCAGGCTGTTTGAGAAGACCTAGTCAGGGATCATGGTTTTAGGGCTCAAAGTGGACTCTACTTTGCGGCCAGCCTTCCTCTCAAGTTCTAGGAGAAGCCCAGGAGGCCACAGGGGGAAGGCGATCACTGCCCACTGTAAGGACAGAAGAAGGAAACAGACTAATTCTCAGGAAAATGGGACTGAAAGACATTCAGGTGTGCAGTTTCCTGTCCTTGAAGATGCCTTTCAGCCCACAAGGGAGCATCCAGTTTCCCTCAAGGGCCTCACCTCCGGGGGGGGGGGGGGGGGGGGGGGGGGGG
>NC_060277.1:98065241-98202086 GCF_021613505.1 Equus quagga | reverse complement strand
GGCGGGGCGGCAGTCAGTGGCGGGCTCCAGGAAGATGAGGGGAACCCAGTTGGAGTGTTGGGGAGAGACAAGCCCAGGGGAGGGCCCGGGCGCATGACCTGGGTGCTGCCCTGCCTCTGGAATTGGTGCCTCCATCCTCAGCAAGGTGCCTGAGGACACAAGTCCCCGCCCCCTCCTGCCTAAAGGAGGGGGGAGACCTCAATCCAGCCCCAAAGAGGAGGACCGCTCATGTCATAAGAAAAGGAGAGATAATAATAACTAATGTATGTCCTTATAACAATAACGTGGTAATAACAATATATTGTGCTTAGCGCATCTCATTTAATCTCAACAATCAACAATGAAGTAGGTGTTACTGTCCCCTTTACAGGAAAAAAAACTGAGATACCCAGATAACGTGAGGATCTTGAGTCCAGCCAGGATGTTGAGGTGGGCAGGGGGCACAGAACCAAGCAGTGGGAGGGATGTCTGGCCAGAGGTTGGTGAGGAGGCTCCCTCCCCCCTCCCCCCACCATCCTGGCCCTGCTGCCTCCACCTCCGGGAGACAACCAGGTGTAGCCCAGGATCCCGGGAGGTGCTGGGGGAGAGGGTGGCGTCTCTGCTCCTGGGGCGCTGGCCCGGCCCAGAGGGGACAGGAAGCCAGGACACCGGGGATTGTCTCTCGCAGCCGCAGCCCAGCCCCAGCCCGGGAGGAAGTTCTGCCGGGCGCTCTCGGCTGGTGCCTCCCTCGCTATATTGTTGAACAGGAAACAAGGCAGCGCGGGAGCTGGGCGGTGGAGGAGGGAGCGCCGGACGCCAAGCCCACGCGCGCCTGTCGGGACAAGTGGAGGCGAGATCAGCGAGCAGACACCCAGAGGTGCCGGGGCCGGGCCGGACAGAGAGGAGGGTGCTGAGCTGGGGGTGAGGGTGCCGCAGGTGGCGGGTCCTCACCAGGGAGCACCGCGCGCCTGCTCCCCTTCGCACCGCGCTGGGGCGGGAGCTGCGCGGGCCCGATCCCCCCGCCCCGGGAGGAGGGTGGAGGCGAAGGGCTGCCCTCCGTCTGGGGGCGGGAAGGGCCCAGGCCCAGGTCCCCATGCCGACCCAAGCGTTGGAGCCGCTGTGGCTCGCGTCGCCCGGGCAGTGGACCCAGGGTACCTCCTGGCGACCGGTCCGTCCCAGCGCTCCAGGGATCCTCCCCCCTCCTCCCATCCCTCCTCTTCTCTTCGCTCCGCCAGGGTCGGGGAAGGAGCCGAGGCGCGGGTCCCCGCCCCACCGAGCCCGAGACTCTGCGCTCCGGTGGGCGTCCCTACCGTGGGAACCCCGCTCCGAGTTTTTCCAGGCCCTCCGTGCTACGCCCGGAAAGGGCCTTGGGAGGGCGGAGGTGGGCCCGGAGCGGGTAGCGCCTGCAATCCGGCTGGAAAGGGCTCGTAGGTGGTGATTCAGGGTGCAAACGGCCTCACTCGGATTGGGAACGCCCGGACGAGACACGGCGCCCGGCTCGAGCAGTCCCAGAGCAGCGCATCCGGGGGGCGCAGAGGCTCGCGGACGACAAATCCCGCGTGGTGGGGGCGCGGCGGGCGTGGGCGGGACCCTACCCTCTCCCGACTCTGCTCGCAACCTGCCTGCGCCCCTTCAGTCGCAGCCCTCCTTGCCCCTGCCCCCTCCCTCATGCCTTCTTTCTCTCCCGGCTCCGCCCCCAATGTCCCCAACGGCCCAGGCCGACTCTTTTAGGCTCCTCCTCACCCCTCCCAGACACAGCTACTTTGGGGGTTGGGGACAGCCCTCCTGAGTGTCTCCTTCTCTCTTTTCTCCCCTTGCCAGCTCCCGCTCCCCGGGGTTTCTCCAGCCCAGCCCTTGGAAGCCCCGCCCAAGGAGATGGCAGGGACCTAACTCGCATCCATCCACCGGCTCCGCCCAGCCAGCCCATGGGCTCCGAGGCCGCCCAGCCAACGTGAGTGCGCCGCGGGGGTCCAGAGGAAGGCGGAGAGGAGGGGTGTCCTCCCTGGGGCTTGTTGGCTTAGCTCCAAGCAGCTCGCCGACCCCGCCTCCAGGGCCCAGGGTGCTCAGTAACTCAGTTTACGTCCCTTCCCCCGTCGAGGAAAGACAGCTTAAGAAAGTAGAGAGAGCGCTGTGCGCCCGCGGCTGGACCCTGTTCCTCGCGTCCCTCAGTGTCAGCAAGCGGCCGAGCTCCCGGTGCTGGCCCCGGGCCACCGTTGTGGGGCAGGAGGTGTGGAGGGACCAGCCACTTCCAGAGGAGGCCACCAATTCCTGGCTTTGATGAGGGACACAGGCAGATTTAGTTAGGCTCTGACCCTCCCCCGACACACCAGGAGCCAGGCTAAGCCGGCAGGGAGCGGGGTGAGAGGTGGTAACCACTCCAGGAGAGCTTTGGGGGGCCCTGAGGACACCGCACAGGTAGTCGCTGTGAACGTGCATTCTCTACGGGCCACTTTCATGGGGCAATGTGGAGATCACAGAGCAGGTGGACAGGCCCGAGATCCGAGCCTCTCTCGGGAGGTGGGGGTGGGAGCTGGAGAGCAGGGGGCGGTGCGGGCCGGTCTGGGCGGGCCAGGCTCCGGGTTCATGCCTGTGGTGGAGCCGCTGGGGAAGGAAAGAGAAACCAAGAGAACCGGTTCCCCGGCCTTGGCAGTCGTGGGCCCTTACGCCAAGGCCCTTGGACTAATCGGGACAGGGGCACTCCCAGGGTAGAGCGGCGCGGGGGCCCCTCCCAGAGCCTGCACACCCCAACCCCTGACCCCGCGGGCCCGGGCGCAAACGCCTGGAGGGAAGAGGCGCTGTGGACGCGGATTCCCTGAGGGCTGGAGGCATGGGGCGGAGGCGGGGCGGCGGAATGGGCTGTTCTTCCCACTTCACAGACAGGGAAACTGAGGTTCCATTTAGGCAAATGTGGTGTCGACTTTTTCGAGGGCAATCACTCCAGATCTTTGAGCCAAGGTTTCTCTCGCTGTAAAGTTGGACCAGTATTACCCACAATCTCCCCATTAAGGCGTTGAAGCAAGGCTCAAATCTTATCATCAGTGCCACAGAATGAAAAGGTTGTCATAATTCCATCACTGAGCGTAAGAATGGGAACCTTCGAGATTATTTTATCCAAGTCCCCCGTTTTAAAGATAGGAAAACTGAGGCCGGAACGCACCGGACGAGTGCAGCATCGAGACTCGAACCCAGCTCGTCCATCCCCCTCGCGCGATACGCTTCGCGGCCTCCGCTGCCCTGACATCCTTGCCCCTCCTCCTGTTGCCCACAGGGAAACGCCGCGGCGGCCGCGATGGCGGCGGACGTCGAGGGAGACGTGTACGTGCTGGTGGAGCATCCCTTCGAGTACACGGGCAAGGACGGGCGCCGCATCGCCATCCAGCCCAACGAGCGCTACCGGCTGCTGCGCCGCAGCACGGAGCACTGGTGGCATGTTCGGCGCGAGCCGGGCGGCCGCCCCTTCTACCTGCCCGCGCAGTACGTGCGCGAGCTGCCGGCGCTCGGCGACCCTGCCGCAGCCCCGCCGCCCACGCCCCAGCCGGGCCCCTCAGCCCCGGAGCCGCTCTCCTACGACTACCGCTTCGTGAGCGCCTCTGCGCCCGCGGGCCCCGACGGCGCGCCCGCCGAGCCCCGGGGCCGGGTGAGCTCCCTGTGCGGCCCTGCGCGGCGCGGCGCCGCGACCCAGCGCAGCAGCCTGACGCCCGGCCTGCCCGCCTGCCTGTACACGCGGCCCGCGGCGCCCGTGCGGCCCGCGCAGTCCCTGGACGACCTGGCGCGCGCCGCCGCCGCGCCACCCGCGGGCCTGCTCGGGAGCGCGGGCAGCTTCAAGGCCTGCAGCGTGGCGGGCTCCTGGGTGTGCCCGCGGCCCCTGGCGCGCAGCGACTCGGAGAACGTCTACGAGGCCATCCAGGACGTGCGCGGCCCGCCGCGGCACGAGCGTCCGGAGCAGGTACGCCGCGGGGAGCGGGGAGACCGGGGGGCCTGTGCGCGCTCCGAGCCGGGGCGCTCCGAGCCCCCCTGGGCTTAGAGGCCGGCTCGACGCGGAGCAGCGTGTCCGCCGACTTGGGACGAGCGCCCCTCACGCCGAGCCTCCTTTTCCTCAAGCTCGGCGCGCGAGTGGTACAGGCTCACAATTTCTTATCTGCGCTTCCGAAATGCCAAAGCTCCCTGGAGCTCAAGGGTTTTTCGTAACGCAGTTGGCGGCAGAATTTGTCAGGAACCAATGTGAGGCCTTGGACGGCCTTCATTTATCCCATTTAGTGTGAATAGTCATGGTTTGCTGCAGAAGTGCCAATAAGCCTGCTTACAGTGTGCTGCCGCGGGCCTGGCGAGGGGCGTCACGTCTCCTGGGGCAGGTGTGTGCGTCTAAAATCAGAACCATGCCGAAACGCGCCTGGTGTGCAGTAGTGGATCGTGGCCCCGCGGCCGGCTCTCCCTGCCTCCCTTTCTCACGGGAGTTTGGAGAGTCAGATGAGATAATGGATGTGAAAGAGTCTGCTTCCCTTTTAGCTGCTTCCAACATTTCAGTTCCTTTTTAAACTTTTGAGGGGTTTCTTTCAGAAAGAAGTCCAGTTCGAGGGAGGGCGTTCCTTTTGCGTCAGAACCCTGTATGTAAATTTGGGAAATCGAAACAGAGCACGTTTTTAAAACATCCTCAGAATCCTTCGGGCGGCCCTGACGTCTTCAACTTTAGGAACTTTTCAGGGAGAGGCAGCCGGTTGGGGAGGCAGTGGGGGCGCACAGACCCCCTTCTGACATCTGCCACCGGCTGTGTAATTGTGGGCAATTCACTTCCTCTCTCAGGGTCTCAGTTTGTCGTTTAGCCCTAAGGGGAGGGTGGATGGATGGCCCCTGAAGCTCGCGAATCTCTGATTTCTCTTTTTGTACTTAATGTAATTGACAATAATCGTTGATGCCTGCGACGTGCCAGGACTGCGTCTGGGATGCCCAGAGGAAGGATGCTGTCCGTCCGCGAGCTCAGGGGTCTCCGCACCGTTATGGTGCAGAGAGTTGAGGATTTGAGGCTACAAAGACTCGAATTTGATTCTGCTGGGTCACCTGCCAGCTGCTGACGAGCCACTTAATTCCCCCAGCCCCGATGACCTCGTGTATAAACTCAAGATAATACCTCAGGATTAGGGTTGCTGCGCACCTTCAACGAGGCGAGGCGTGGAAGCGCCTGGGTCGTAGTGGGCGGTGCACCTAGACTGGCTGGGGTCCCAACTGGGTGTCCTTCGCTCCAAGTCTGCGCCGCCTTCGCTCCGCCTTTTGCAGGGGGCAGTCGCCCCCCTGTGGCCATGGCGGAGAACAGCATTCGGCGATCAGGCACGGGGACGGGGACCCAGACCCATCCGAGCGGGCGAAGGTGGGGAAGTCCTTGTGCTCCGCGCGCCTGCCAGCGGGTCAGACAGCTTCTCCCGATTGGACGGCTGGATGCCAGCGCTCCTCCCCGCGGCGCCCCTCCGTTTCCTGGGCAGCCTCCCGGCGCGCACTCCGGGGTCCCTCCACATTTTCTGTCCTGGTGATGGTGGGAGTGTGTGTCTGCGCCTTGGAGGTGCGCTCCTCGCTCCTCGAAGTGGGGAACTAGCCTTGCCCTCTGAACCCCCGCGCCCAGCACAGGGTCTGACCCAGAGCGTGTGCAAAGTGTGTATTGAAGAGGGACGGGGAGCCACAGCCCGCTTACTCATGAGCCGCGGCTCTGCAGGTCTACCCAAGGGCCTCCACCCCAGAGCCCAGGGCAGAGGTGAAAAAAGAAGGGAGAAAAGAACCCCAGATCCGGGTACCTCGTGAGAAGAGAAATCACCTCAGCAGCCAGGTCACTGCCAGGTGGTGTCTTTGCCCCTCCTCCCTCCAGCTCCGAGCAGTGACCATAGTGTGGGATGGGGGGACACAGGTGATAGTGGGGATGGTGCTTGCACAGGGAGGACCTGGGACACCTGCCAGAGGTCTGGGTATTGGCCAAGGGGCTCTGCCTGGTCCCACTTCTGGCCCTAATTCACTGTGTGACCTAATGTCACTGTGTGACAAGTGGCTTAGCGTCTCTGGTCCTGTCTCCTCCCCTGTGTAATGGGTATAATGGCACCCTCCCCATGAAGTGCTTTATTCAAGTGTCAGCTGTGGGTCCCTCTGACATCCCAGCCCCACAAACTCCAGGGGTGGGGAGTTGGTTCCCTCCTGGGAAGGAAACCCCACTGTGCTCTCAGTTGTCCAAGGTGGTGGCGATTAGAGAAGGAATTTCCTGAAAGGTGAGCCCCCTCCTTAGAGGCGGCAGGAGGAGCAGGTCCCAGCAGCCCCTCTGCTCACTCGTCACTAAGCAGGAACTGACTGAAGACCTGCCAAGTGCCGGGTAAACCTTCAGATGTAAAGGTGACTGAGGCACAGCCCCAGCCCTGGGGGCTCACTGTCTGGGACAGGAAGCTGGCAGGAGGGGACAGCATGGCACATGCCACCGTCTGTGATGGAGCTGCACTTGGGGGCCGGGGGCCGTGGTGCATGGGCAGAGGTGGAGGTGTGAGAAGATGTGGCACCTTTGGGGCCTTGCAGCCCCACCCTCACCCTGTGCAGCTACGTCTCAGGAATGGGGGCTCGGGGGTGGGAGCAGGTGGGGCCAGGCCCAGTGGGGCCTCCTGGGCTCTGGCCCATGGGCTTCATCCTGCAGCCGCTGGAAGGCACTCAGCAGAGAAGGGAGTGGGGTTGAGAAAAGGCCCCTGTGGCTGAGGCTTCGAGAATGGCCGAGGACCTTGTTGGCCTCCCAGGCATGCGCTGATGATGGGAGATTTGGGAGGCAGACTCATGGGGACCTGGTGGCTGATGGGCTGAGGGGGGTGGGAGGGAAATCAGGAGGCGCTCCAGGCTCCCAGTTTGCACACCTGGGCGGATAGCGTGCTGTTTACCACGGGCATGACTGGGGCGGGGAGGTAAGGAAGGAGGCCGAGCCTGCTGTGGCCAACCTGGGTCTGCCACCCAGGAGAACGCCCGCAGTGTGTGACGGTGGGGCCGTGGGTGTGGAGAGAGTGTGGATGTGGGAACAGGAGCGCCTGAGACAGGCTGGGGGCCACCACATGGAGGTGACAGGCAAAGGGAGGAGAGAGGAGCCGAGAGGAAGGAACAGTCAGGGAACAAGGAGGAAAAGCAGGAGAGTGCTAGCCCAGAAGCTGAGGAGAAGTATCCAGAAGAAAGGGGAAGTGAGATAAAGACCATCAAACATTTATCAGAAGGGGCCACCAGAAGGTCAGCGGCCACCTTATCAGAAGCTGGTCAAGGAGGTTGCTGAAGGCAGAGGGCAGGAGGTCAGAGGAGTGAAGGCGAGGATGTGGGCTGAGAGTGTAGACAACTTCCAGAAGCTTGGCAGGGAAGGGAGAGACGCTGTGTGGCCGGAGGCCAGTGCGGGGTCCAGGGCGAACCCCAAATCTAAGGGGATGGGCAGGAGCGGAGGAGGCTGAGGATGGTGAGGAAGTGGGGGATGAGATGGGGTCCAGGGAGAGGGAGGGAGGGAGGGGCCCACGCAGAGGGGGAGGGACTGGCATCCTCTGCGGGAGGGCGAGGAGGTGAGGATAGAGGTGACATGGGGTCATCAGGGAGGGTGGGGACAGTGTTCAGTTGATGGGCCACTGGACAAGGGAAAAGGACAGCAGGGTGGCACGGAGGGCAGGACAATCGGCAGACGCAGGAACCCTCCCTCCCCAATCCAGAAAAGAGGAGCCTCTACGCATTTTACCCTATAAAATGATGAGGCAGTTTACAGCCTTGTCATCCACCAGTCACTCAGCTAGCAAGTAATGAGCACCTGGTGTGTGCCGGTCACCATGCTGGACACTGGGGACACAAAGCATGTAAGATACAACATGATCCCTTTCCCCAAGGGGCTAATGGTCCTGTCAGTTCTCACTCCGAGCCCATCCTCCCAGCAGCTCAGAAGTCACGAATAGGTACCCCCATTTGCCCTGGGTACAAAGAAAGGTTCAGAGAGATTTAGTGACTGGCCAAAGGTCACACAGCCAGGAGTCGGCTCTGTCCAGGTCAGTTCCTGACCTCCTGACCACAAACCCCACCCTGGCCACCAGGCTCAGAAGTCTCACCTGAGTGTCCTTCAGGCTTGGCCACCCTGTGCCCCTCAGCAAGGACAGACAAACCCAGGGTAAACAAGTGTTCACTTTCCTGAGTCCCTGTATGTGCCCAGGCCTGGGCATGGTGACAGGGAAGGAGGCGTGCGTTCCGACCCCTCCCCTTGCCACCTGCCACTGACGGAGCAGGAGAATGAGAAGTCCCAGCAGAGGGCAGAAGCTCAGGCTTCAGAGGAGGGAGGGGTGGGGTGAGCCAGGGCCCCTCCTTCCCCTCCCCCTACCTGAGGAGGTGCTCCACGGCCCAGGGAAGCCTCTGAGACTCCTCCCCAGTGGCTGCGGGGCCCAGCCCCAGGCGAGGGGCCGTCCTGCCCAGGGATTTCAGGGTGTGGTCACTAGGCCGGCCATCTGGACTGGAGCCCGCCCCACTGCCGGGTAGTGGCCACCGAGAGGGGAGAGCTGCAGCCTGCTCCACTGCGTCTTATGCAAACAGCCCGGGAGGCACCCACCTGAGCAGCCGCCTGCCGGCAAGAAGCCCCGGGACCTCATTCCTCCCTCCTCCGCCCTCCCGAACTGTGAGTGCCCTGCCAGGGAGTGGAGCTGGGACCCTGGGGAGAGGGGGCGTGCCAGCAGTTTACCACAGTCCCCTCCCTCCCCGCCCCCACCCAGCCTCTCCCTGCACCCCTGCTAAAAGGCCCTGTGAGGCACCTCGCCCTCCTCTCTGGATCCCAGGCCTGGCACCCACTCTCTGGGACAAACTCCAAGGGCAGCCGCAGGTGGCTGTGACTGAGATCAAGGAACTGGCCTTGGACGGACCCATTGGATCCCCCTTTGGGGCCAGCCAGAGGGCCATCTGGAAAATGGGGCTGGTAAGAGCTGGGGAGCTGAGGCCAATGGGGGATCCAGTGAGTCCCCTTGCCCGGACTCCCTGCTCTCAACAACTCCCCCTACCCTCCGCAGAGGGCAGCTGCCCTGGGGAGGCCCAGCTGGTTCCTTCACACCTGGCCTGATTGTTTCCTCCCTGTGACTCGCCTGCAGCCCCAGGCTGACCCCAGAGCCCCACTGCCCAGCCTATGACCTGGCTCAACCCACATTCCTCATCCTCACCTACATTCCCACCCGAGAGCCCTTCCCACCCACCGCTCTCAAGGCAGAAAGGAGCAACCTCTTAGGTGCAATCCCCTGGGCAGTCTCCCCTGAGCCTGGGCCTCATTCCACCTCTCAGTCTCTGGTTCTCTTCGCCCCCAGCCTCCTGAGACAAGCCTGCCTGCCTCCCTCCTTCCTTCCCGAACCCCAGCAGCTGGCCTCACTCTAGGTCTATTTTCTCTGCCCCTCCTGGAGCTGTCTGTGTCCGGTGGTGGGAGGGGACGGCAGTCGGTACTGAATGCCAGCCCCTGATGGCTGGTCAGTGCCGGGTCCTGGGCAGGACAAGTCCATCATCACGACTGGGGAGCTGATGAGCAGATGTGGTCAGGGTCCCAGGCCAGAGTGTCGGGGGGAGGGGAACAGTCGATGTTGGTTGGTGTCAAGGAAAACTGGGCTCCCAGGGCTGGGTCCCCAGCGGGTAGGAGTTCTCTCTAAAATTCAGGGGCCTGTTTTCAGGTCGAGGAAGGAGGTGGTGGTGAGGGGATTCCCAGAGCTGCTGCCTAGGCAGAGTGAGGCCTGCAGGACCCTTCTGCCCAGGCCGGGCTCTGGCCCTGCATCCTCTCCTTTCCCGGCATGCAGTGGGCCGGGCAGTGAGCCCGGTCAAGGCCTCCATGTCATCGTGGGGGCCCAGCGACTCAGGCCCAGAGAGGAAGCCGAGGTGCCAGAAGGGGCCTGCCTCCAGATGCTCCCAGCCGTCTTCCTTCCTGGTCCACACAACCGGAATCCTCGCCTTGTCAGAATTTGTAAATTACTATTCCCCACATAGGAATTCTTTAACCCCACTACCCCACTACAAACATTTGGCTAATGGGGGGAGTTTCCATCTGATGACCGTGAGCATTTTGGTTTCTTTCCATTCGTTGCGGTGTGTTGGGGAGTTTTACAGACAGAGGGGCATCATGGTGTGTTGACCACCATGCTGTGATTCTTTGCTTAGCGTGCTCACTGATGCAGGCAACAGCAGGGGCTGTGCTGGGCGCTGGGAGGCAATGAAAACTGAGGTGCGGTCCCTGCCCTCAGGTAGCTTATTGTCCAGGAGGAGAGATTGGCGGGCAAACCGATGGTTATGGTGAGGTGTGGCGAATGCGTCTGCAGGGTGCTGTGGGGGCACTTGGAGGAGCCCCTCTGCTGGGGTCTCACCAGCCAGAGGGAAATCTAGGCTGGCCTCCTCACCAGGAAGGTGATGTTAGAGGTGAATCCTAAAGGTTTCTACAATTCTGCCTCCTCCGTGAAGCCCTCTGGACCTGGTGCCTTTTCAGTGGCAGACTTTTTTCCCCATCAATGGTAATTGGTCTTTGCAAGTTTCCCACTAGATCTCCGGTTAATTTGGGCCACTTTATATTTTACTTTTTCTAGATTTGTAAAATCTCCACTTTTCAATTTATTTGTGGATTTCTTTGTGACCAAGTAAATGATTTTCCTAAGTTTTTCATAGACATAGAAAAAATGTGCACTTTCTATTTAAGGGATGTAAGTTTCCATATGTATCAAATCAAGTTTATTTATTATATTCTTCAAACTTGCACTTCTTTGTATATTTCTTTTTTCTCTTTTTTATTTTTGTCTTTCATTCTGATTCTGATTGAGATTTATTAACTCTTCCACTCAAATTTTCTCTATAAAGTTCTTGTATTTTTAATAGTTGGTCTTTTTATATTTGACTACTATAGGGAACACACAGATTGTGTTGTTCTGTCATCACAAACTGTGCTTTGTGTCATTACGTGGTGTCCCCTTTTATCCTGCTTAGTGCTTTTAATCTGAAATCCCATCTTTCTGTTATTAATATGGCCACTCTTACTTTTCATCTCATTTTATTTTATTTTTTTGCGTTTCCCTGGTATCTCTCAGGATCCTTTTATTTTCAACCATTATCATTTTTTTTAATGTGTATTTCTTGAATGTATCATATCACTGTATTTTTAAACCCAAGCTGACTCTGTCTTTTAATGGGATAATTGAATCAGTTCACATTTGGTTTAACAACTGATACACTGGACTTGATCTTACTACTGATGGGTTATTTTACATTTATGGGTTTACCTTGTGGTTTTCTTTTTCCCTTCAAGCAGGTTGCTATGGATCCCTTTTTCTCCCTCCTACTCTGTTGTCCTCCTACACTATCCATTTCGTTCCTGGATTCTCCTTTTCCCTGGGGTTCCTAATCAAACCTATTCTACAGGGTGTGCCGTGGTGAGGACTCCTTTCTCCACACTCCCCTTGGGAACTCACAGAACCCCCTCAGGCTGTGGACTCTGGACTTTCATCAGCTTAGAGAAATCTATCTGCTGTGCCATTATCGTTTCTTTCACTTTTTCTTTCATTTGCAAGTTAGCTCTCCTGATGGATTTCCCAATTTCTTATCTTTTCCCTCTTTATTTCTGTCTCTATGTGCTTTTCTTCTGAGGTTTGAGGTATTTCTTCTGCTTGACCTTCCAGACCACAAATTTGAATCTCTAGAGTGACTATCTTCTTCAGTTAGTAGTACAATGATATCTTTTCAGTTCTAAAGCAGTCCTTATGTTTTTCTTTTGTGCTTTACTTGAATCGCCTTGTTATTTTTTGTTCAAGTTGTAGCTGTATTTCCCTGCTCCTCTAGGGATAAGAACTTTGAATTTTTTAAACTAGGTTCATACTTACGTGGTTTTTAAAAATCAAAGCAATATTTAAAAGTGTGTCGTAAAGAATCTCTCACACCCCTACTTCCATGCTGTTCTCCATCAGCTCAGAAGTCACCACTTTTATGAATTCTTTCTCTATTCTTCCAGAGTTGCTTTGTACAAATACAAACTGGTATGATATACAATTGATTACTTGGTTTTCTGTCTCTCTTACACAAAGGTAGTATGTGGGGACCCATGGTCCTACATCTTGTTTCTGTTTTGCCTTTTTGGTTTAACAATGTATCTTAGAGAACATCTTGTTTCTTTTTTGCCTTGTGATTTAACAATGTATCTTGGAGAACATCTTGTTTCTTTTTTGCCTTGTGATTTAACAATGTATCTTGGAGATTGTGCATAGTCTCCTTCCTTATAGCTGTGCGGTTTTCCATTGTGGAGATGTATCATAATTCATTTAACCAGTCCACTGTTGATCGACATTTGGATCGTTTCCCATCTTTTGCTGTTACGAACAATGCTTTAATAAATCATCTTCCACGTATGTGCAGGTAAACTGAGGATAACTCCCAGAAGTAGGATTGCGGGGTCAAAGAGTAAATGATAGATACTTGTTAGACATCGCCGAATTGCTGTCCATGGGGTTTATGCCAATTTGCTCTCCCACCAACACAAATGAGAGGGCTTATTTCCCCACAGCCTTGCCAACTGAGTGTTGTCAAAGTTTTGTTTTCTGCCAATCTGATAGTAAAATATGTTATCTTAAATTAGCTTGAATTTGCATTTCTCTTTCCAGTGAGAGCGAGCATCTTTCCCTGTATTTCAGGACCATTTTTCTGTGAATGGTCTGTTCATATCTTTTGCCCATTTTTCTATTGAGTTATTGATCTTTTTCTTATCGATTTCTACGAGGTTTTTCTATAATAGGAAAATAGCCCTTTGTCCATTACATGAATTGTAATCTCCCTGCCAAGTGTGTCTTTTGACTTTGCTAATTGAATTTTTTGGCCACACAAGAATTCTTAAAATACATTTATGTTGTCAAATGTATAAATCACTTATTTTATCCTTTTAGATTTTAAATCTTTGTTACAAAGGCCTTTTTTTAAAAATGTAGAATTTTGCTCGTATTTTCCTCTTTGAGTATTTTTATGGCTTCACTTTTTACATCTAAACCTTTGATCCTTTGGGGGTGTATCGGAGTGGACAGAGTGAGATGTAGACCTACATTTGAGTATTTTTTTCTGGACGACCACCCAGTTGTCCAGTCACCTCTTCCTGACAAGCTCCTCTTCCCACCATGATGTGTGATGGTGCCTTCAGCGTGTCCTGGTCCCACTATACTGGGGTCTGATAGCAGTAGTTGGTTTGGTCATTCTGTTTGTTCCCTCTCTCCAGACACTGGGCTGTCAGAGGAGTGCAGTTGATGTCTTTGCAAACCAGGGCTGGGGTTGAGCTGTTGGTGTTCCCCAGTTGGTGGGGGCCCTAGAGCAGAGGAGAGGTGGTCTCTGCCAGTGGGCCTGTGGGGCCGGCCAGCCTCTGCTGTCTAAGACACCAGCAGGCATTCTCCCTGCTTCCACCTCCTTGGCACTTCCAGCCTAACATCAGAGAGGGCTTAGCCCACTTGCTCAGCTCCCATGAGCTCCTAAGGGAAAAGGATTTCATGTGCGGGTCACCCTACCTTCCCCGTAGGGTCCTGTGACAGGCCCAGTCTGCCCCCTGGGTTTCCGAAGTTCTAGCCTCTGTCTCAGGCACCCTCACCTGTGCCAGCCAGTCCTGCTCCTCCCCACCCCCCCACCCCCCGGCTTGGCTTGGGCAGTAGAAGGTAGCAATTGGGAGAAGAGGAGAAGCTGGGTGCGTTTAAGCTGCTGTGTTTCCAGAATCCCTGGCCTTAGAGCTGCATCTTCAAGAGAGAGAAATTACTTTGTCTCAGATGCATTGGGAGTAGGGAAGAGCTGGAAGGGCCCATCTGTGTCCAGGTAAGAAATAATGAATGCCTTGTAGAGGAGCGACACTGAGGATGCGGAACAAGGAAAGAGCGTGTGGGAGATATTTTTCATATTTTTTTGTTATGAAATTTTTCAAACATACAAAAAAGGAAAGAGAATATTAAAATGAATATGATTATACCTACTACCTAGATTTAACAATTACTATTTGTCATGTTTGTTCTATCTTCTTTTTTTTTTTTTTGCCAAAAAAAATAAATTCTAGACTTCATCATATTTTACCCCTAAAAACTTCAGCATGAATCTCTTAAAAATGATGTTTTTCTCCATAACCATGATACCGTTGTTATATCTAACAAAATTAACATTGATTCCTTAACATCATCTAAGACCCGGGCCTCATCAAATTTCCCCACTGTCCTAAAACAAGCCTCTCAGAGCCAGTTTTTTGAACAGGAAGGATCCAGTCAAGGCCGTGCATTGCAGCTAATTGTCTCTTAAATCTCTCTTGACAAGCCCCTCCCTTTCCTTCTGCCCTGACCAGGCCAGTTGCCCCAAGGAACGTCTATTTCAGATGTGCAGGTTTGCTCTCTTGCGGTGGTGTCCCCGTGTTCCTCTGACCCCTGTGTCCCTGGGGAACTGATAGGTCTGAAAGGCGTGGGTGGGTCTGGTCACCTGGGCTTCGTGACGGTGATGCAGGGGAAGCCGGAATCAGGGATGACTCCATGTCTCTGCTTGAGTAACAGAGGTGACACTGAGATGGGGGGAAGGAGGAGAATGGAGATGAACTGGGTGTGAGACACGCAGCTGTTGAGGTGTCCCGAGGACGTCCAGGTGGGCAGCTGGATTCATGCTCCTGGAGTTGGAGTTGTGAGGTGTC
Source organism: Equus quagga (assembly GCF_021613505.1). Taxonomy (NCBI): domain Eukaryota; kingdom Metazoa; phylum Chordata; class Mammalia; order Perissodactyla; family Equidae; genus Equus; species Equus quagga. The sequence continues at coordinate 98,187,457 of NC_060277.1, read as the reverse complement.
AACCTAATAAAGCCGGTTGAGCTTCCCCAGGACCGTAGAGTGAGGAGCAAAGATGAGACCTCAAGCATGGAGGAGTTGAGCAGAGGAAGAGGAGTGTGGGCCCAAAGAGCTGAGAGGGAGCAGCCAGAGGAAGAGGAGGCAGACCAAGAGGCCCCGGGCAGAGGCCGCCCAGGACGGGAGAGGATTGTAAGGACTAAGCACAGGAGAGGAGTCAGGCCAGACAAAGACCGAATCTGTCACCAGGGAAGTTGTGGGAGACCTGATCTGGGCTGGGTGTCCGACTGAGTGGACAGCGAGATGGTGGGTGCACAGATGCCTCAAGCAGTTGGATCTGAAAACGAGAAAGGGGGAGCTGGGTCCAGGGGCGCACACACTTACTTTTGCGATGAAGAGACCTCAAGCTTGTTGAAAAGCCAGAGGGACAGAGGCGGTTGCGTGGGGTTGGGGGCCAGGGGGCTGACAGTTGGAGATTTGAGGTAAGCAAGTGAGAGGTAAGAGGGTCCCCCGGGCCCAGGATGGGGAGGTTGGCTTGGACTAGGGACCCTGGGCCCTCCACTGGGGGAGGGAGTGGTGGGTGCAGGTGCGGATACATTTGAGAGGGTGGGCAGAAGGTAATGACCCTGTCACATTTTCCCACCTCCCCAGGTTGGCTCGTAACCACGGCCTTTGCTGGCCGGCAGGTCCCTTGATAGACCATCCCCTTTCTCCTGGCCCAGCAGCAGACTCCTGCGTGTCTACCAGTCTTACTCACAGCACAGGGGGTGTGAGTGGTGAAGGGGCTCCACCCCCGGCTCCACCCCACCCTGCACCCTGGAGGAGCAGGCCAAGCAGGCAGCTGCATGAGGTCACCAGGAGGCTGGGGGCAGAGTCCGGAGCCAGGGGCACTCAAGTGAAACCCAGAGCCAGAAAAGCAGAAGTGTGGCCCGGCTCTCTTCCCCAGGTCCTGGTGGCTGTGGGAACTCAGGTGCCTGCTCAGCTTTTTCTCAGAAACCAACTGGTTTCACAGGAACCAGTTTAGGAGGAGAGAATGGGCAGCCCATTCTATGGATAAAGAAACTGAGGCCCAGAGATTCAAGGGGTCGCTCAGAGAGAAGTCTACACAATAAACCAGGTCTCTGGACTCCTGCTTCAGGCTTTTTCCTTTGAATCCAGTGAAGCTTCTGCCCCAAACCCGAGAAGGGCCTCACTTTAGGCCGTTGGGCCTGGCATCTCTCGCTCCTTGCATGGGATAAAATTGCACTGAGCCCCCTGGGCCTTAACACAGCATGCCTCAGCCAGGCCCCAGCCCAAACCAGTCTCATCCGACTCTGCAGGGTGACCCCAGCTTCCCCGCTGCGCGTAGGTGGGCGCAGCACTCAGGGCTAGGGGTGGATATGGAGTGAGTGAGGCCCGGACTCTGTCCGGGAGAAGGCGTGCTCAGGGGAGGGACGGATGCCAGGACAGCGGAGGCAGCAGAGGTTCTGTACACACGGCTGAGCCCTGGAGGCAAAGATCACAGTTCACTCCGACTCTCCCTCCGCCCTACCCAGGTGGCATGGAGCAGGCTCAGAGTCAGCCCGGAGGTCCTGTCCCCTCCCCAGCCCCCTGAGCTGGCCGCTGGGCTCTAGCAGCTGGTGTGCAGGCATTTCTTTGCCTCTGGCCCCAGAGGGCGGATAGGAGGTTCCTGTCGCACCTGCTCCTGCCCCGATACCCCTCCCAGGGTTTTGGAGAGATGTGTGATGTGCAGCTGGCTGCTTCTGTCACCTCCCTCTCATGTGCCTCTTGAGGAGTGAGGGTGTGGTTGAGGGAGGAGGACCCCACTGGGGAGCTGCTGTGGTCACCACCTCCTCTCGCCGGGGGAGGGGAGGCCCAGACAGGAGGCCTGAGGAGCCCACCTCTGTGACCACGAGCAGGCCATTGCTGTGTGAGGTTTCTTGGTCCCTAAAGTGTGGGGCCAGAGCCCGCTGGGGGACCCCAGGCTTGGGGCCAGGCTCTTACTGGGGAAGAGCAGCAAGTAGGGTGCTGGCTGCCTTTTCTGTGCTCCCAGCCCCCCACACTGTCACTCCTGGTCCCTGCCACAGGGAGACCTGCCCCTCGATTCCACCTAGAGGGCAGTGCTGGGCCTGGGTTCCCACACTTCTCCCCTCTCCCTTCCCCAACCCAGTTCCTCCCTGGTGGCTCAGAGTTTCCTGCTGCTCTGGAATTTATAGAGGCTGTTGCCATCTCCTGGGCCTGGCTCCATCTCTCTTAGGGACTTGTGTGTGTGTGTGGTCCCTGGCCCTCAGGGTGGGGGCAGTGTCATATATCATGTGTGTGACAAGTGTGAGGACTCCAGGCCTCTCTGGGGGATTAGTCTGTCCCTGGGGTTCTGGGCTTCCAAGTCAGGGCCCAGGGGATGGTAGGGGAGTGATGGTAGAGCTTTTGAGGGCAGAGTGGGGCATAGGGCCTGGACTTGCTCTGGATGTGGTCTCCCCAAGTGTCCCACACCCCAAATCCACACCATGCCTGGCACTACTTGGGTGTCCGTGTCCTATGCCCACAGTGGGTACAGGGGAGGAGAGGTCAGGGGACATGGCCAGGGGAGAAAGCAGAGCCAGGGCTAGAGCAGAGAGATGACTGATATGGAAGAATGGGAGATGAGGGGCTGGATCTAGGGTGGAACGGTGGGGTCAGCGCCTGAACTGGGAGCCAAGCAGCCGTTGTGGGAGAGCCTTCAGGCGGCTGGGTGGGTGGGCCGGGTGCTGCCTCGCACCTGGGGGCTGGGAGGAAGCACCTTTGAGGGGGTTAGTGAGACAAAGTATTCCCCCAGGCCTTGGAGGAGGGGCTGCAGTGTCTTACCCAGGACACGTGGTGTCTGTTGTGCATGGCCAGGGTCTGAAGACCCACCTGGTGAGGGGCTGAAGAGAGGAGAGGCCAGGAGGAAGCTCTTAGGGTACAGTTGGGGGAGCTAGTTCCTGTCCCCCTTCTCTGGGTCCTTGGAGGGGAGGAGAGGGGCACGGGCATCCTTGTGTGTGTATGTGGACTCACAGGCAGGGTAGGCGCACGCGTCTTGGTGACTGGGGCTGGAGGAGGCAGACTCAGGTGGTCAGGCGGGTAGATGGTGGTGTGGTCAGAATCCCTCCTGTCCTCCACGTGGCCAGAGGGATCCAGACACTGGCTCCCTCTGATACCACATCTGCCCAGACCCCTTCCTCTTTCAGGCACCCCCCACATACAAGCTTCCTCTTTCCCATCACATTGTTCCTGGGCCTTGGGGGAGCTGATGGCCACTCATGGTCCTGTCTATGCCAGCTCAGGCCCCAACACCCAGCTGCCCCCTCTGCCTGCCCTCTGTCTGTGCAGCCTACCCCTCCCCCACCCACGGCCCTGCGCCGTCCTCTGTGGAGTCTGAATCCCAGGCCTGTGTCTGGGCCTGGGATTCAGAACTCTTCAATAATCAGAGCACTGAGTAGGGTGGCCAGTGGTGTGCCTGGACACATAAAAAAACGCCTGACCTGAGGCACCCCCCACCCCACCCCACCCCACCCCACTCTGTCTCAGGCAGCACTTCCGCAGCCCTGACAGGAAATGGGCTGGAGGCTCAGCCTCCCGCCATCTCGAGGCAACTTCTTGTTTCCCCGTTGCCCTGTGCCAGCCCTGGGGTTGTGCCCCTTGGCTCCACCCCCAAAACCTTCCCAGGGCTCTGTCCGAGCAGCCCTGAGGGGACAGGATGGTAGACATGATTGCCAAGCTGACCAGGAGGCAGAGTCGGGCCCTGCGGGTACAGGTAGGGGACCCTGGCATTGGGAGGAGGGAGTTCAGCCTCTCGTGGGGTGGCAGAGGGGCCTGTGGCATCACGGGGCCACCAGTGGCCTCCCTCCTCTGGCCTCGGTAGGAGCTAGGTGAGCTGAGAGTCAGAGCAGGGGGTCTCACAGCCGGGGGCTCCTCCCTTCTTTCCTCTTCCCTTCTCTGAGGCCCTGCCCGTGTGAGAGGGCCTGCAAAGGGATGCTAAGAGGTGGTGATCAGCCGGGGGAAAGAGAGGCAGGCCTGCCACCTGCTTGTGGGCAAGGGGAGGGACTTGGCGACAAGAGGAGCGCCCGGCAGCTGGGTGTGGTGAGAGCCGGGGCCCTCTTGGCTCTGTCCTCTGGCCTGAGGGAAGGAGACCACTTCCTCTTTCCCTCTCCATGTACCCTGTGTCTCTGTCATGACTGGGATCTGGGTCCTGAGAGCACTTGGTACCCTACTCAGTTCCCTGTTGATGCCCCACATCTGTGCCTTGTCCAGGCCTCCAGGATTTGGGGGCCAGGGTGGCAGGCTCTGCTCAACCTGGGCGAGCTCCCCCTTGGAGGCCAAGGGCTTGGAGGGACTGGCCCCACCTGGCCTCAGGAACTGATCTGAGCCTGACTGAAGCTCTGCCAGGAGAGGAAAGTGCCTCTATCTTAGCACTGTGGGGGCTTGACAGAGAGTTCTAGACCCCTCCACAGGGCTGCAGCATCCCTCCCAGGGAGCTGGACTTGGCTTGCTCACCTCCAGTGAAGGCCCCTCACTATCTCCCGAGGCAGCCCATGTCTCTGGGGCAGCCCCCATCCTTCGAATGTGCTCCCTTCAAAGGGGCACTGCCCTGCCCCCATTCGGCTCTGATCCACAGTCTGGAGCCCACAGTGTGATTCTGCATCTCCTCTTCCTTGTGACAGCCCTGTCACATGGGGCGCCTAAACTACCTTCCAAATCTCCTCTGTCCCTGCTGGGCATGTTCCGTGTGTGAGATCCCCATCAGCCCCACCAGCCTGGGACGCCCTGTGGACTCAGAGCCAAGGCCAGCAGCCGGGTAGCCTTTTTATGGCTTAACCAACCATGGATGCAAAAGGTGCCCCAAAGGAGAGCGTGAAGGATGTAGCTCTCCCAAGAGCCAAAAAGTTCACTCCCAGAATTAGTCTAAGAACTATGAGGAGGGTGGCTTTGCATAAATAAGGTGGAAATCCTCACTCCAAAGAGCCTGGCTCCTTACTTGGCTTGTCCACCTCTGTGGGCCCTTCCAACCCGTGTCCCAGGGATGGACAAGGCCACTGCCTCAGTGGGTCCAGCTAGGGTGGGGAGGAGGTGCGTCTGGTCATCACCTTCCTCTCCCCTCTGCTCCGTCCTGTCCTCCCAAGGAGTCTCCTGGTCCCTGTGCTTGAACCCTCATTCTCAGGAAGTTCTTGCTCAAAGCTACCTCCAGTCTCTCCTGTAGTGTCAGCTGTGTTTGCTTTTTGTTTGTGGCTGAAGTTTGGCATGGATTGACTTGGGTACTCAAGCAATAGATGTTTTTGGTGGATCAGCTGTGTGCATCAGGGCATTGGACCACCTCCTGGGGGGAAGTGGGGTCAGTTACCTCATCCTGGGTCCTGCTCTCAAGAAACTCCTGCCTTTTGGGGCCGAGAAGGTAGGCAGACGGGTGGACAAGGAACTAACCAGAATGCCATCGGGCCCTGACAGTGACGAGTAGACTGCCAGTGGGTCAGACTTCTCTCTGGAGGGAGAAGGCCTCTCCCAGGTGAGGCTTGTGAGCCCAGCTCAAGTGGAGGAACAGGATTCAGGCAGGCAGGGAATGAGAGCAGGGAGTTCTGGGCCGAGGGAACGGCTGGAGCAAAGGCACGGAGGTAGGAAGATGCCTTTTGTGTTTGGGGAAGGGTCAGCGGCCTGAAGTGGTTGGAATACAGGATGCCGCAGGAGGGCTGTAAAGGACAGAGAGAAAGGAGAAGTGGGGTGGAGGGTCCTATCTCAGCCACACAGGAGCTTGTGGGGTGAGGGAGAGGAGTGAGAAACTGGTGGACTTGTGCACCCAGCTCTTCCTGCCCGCTATGTGCCCGGGCCCTGCCACCTTGTCTAAGCCTGCAACACCCCCCGTCTCTGGCTGTGTTTGTTTTCTTGTTAGCAGCGATCGTCATTGACATGCTGTGCATTTCACTCCCCGCCCTGCTTGTCTCCCTACTCCTCCCACCTTTTACACTCCTGCGCACTGGTGTGCCACCACGCCAGGGCGGGGATCGTGTCCATTTGTTCACTGCTGCATGCCCAGAGCAGACGAGTCTTTGTTGGACACACGAATGTTTTCTCAGGTGCCTGCCTAAGGCCTAGGAGAGGCCACCTTGAGCAGGCCTTGTTTCCCCTCTTGAGGAGTTTACAGCTTAGTGAAGATGTCACAGCAATAGAGGAACTTGTGTGATTTAGAAAAAAAGGTTTATTGTACAAAATTTAGAGGCTGCAGAAAAGTTTAAAGAAAAAAGTAAACTGAAACAAATCCAGTCTCTTTGATTATACTGCCCAGAGAGGACCTCTGTTAGCATTTTGGAGGGTTTCTAAAAACGCAAAATTGAAATTATGCTAAGTTTGCCATTTTGAAATCTGCTTTTCCCTTGTACCATCACACATTCTCAGAAAACAGCGATAATCTCCGTGTGCTATTCTGCTGCCTTGGGTTGGACAGTATAGTTATCTGCCGGGCTGAGGGTGCTGGGCTGGGTGTGGTGGGCGCACAGGAGAAATCTCGCGAAAGGTCTTGCACCTGACGCCTAAGCTGAGTCCTGAAGTAGGAATAGGAGTCAGCCAGGTGCGAAAGGGGTGGGTTTGGGCCTGGGAAGCCTGCAAATGAGCTGAGGCCTGGTGGACACACAGCAGAGAGGGCTGGGGCCTGCAGCAACTCGCTGCTACTGGGACTTAAAGTTCAAAGCAAGGGGGAAGGCGTGGCCGGAAATAAGGTGGAAGACAGCAGGTGATGGGCTGTCTCAGGCCCTGTTAAGGGCTTAGACTTTGCCCCACGGGCAGCAGAGGGCTGTGAGGGTGTTAAGCACCACCATTCCATGTGGCTGAACCTCCAGCCTGCCCCACTTTCCTTTGGCCGGGAAGGGGGCTCACCTCTCCCCGCCCCTCCTTTCTCCCTCCCTTCTGGCTCTCCTCTCTTATCCTCTTGTCTGGAATTGATTCTGAGGCCTGCAAACTGCACACGGAGGAAGTTCCAGCCCCAAATCCAGAGGCAGCACGGAATCCAGTCCAGAGCTTTCCGGGTCAGGAAGGAAGGAGGGGTGGGGGCTCTTGGTGGGGGCTGTAGAATGCAGCAGGGCCCTGCCCCCATGGGACCTGAATGGGGCCAGAGGAGTGATGGGTCCCTATAGGCTATTTCTCTGTTTCTGCCCAACCTTTGATTGGCCCCTATGGGTGCGCAGCTGGGAGAACTCCGTTATCGAAATTTTATTGTTGTTAATAAATTATTAATGTAATTGTCCCACGCATCTGGGGCACTCCATACTTTACAAAAGCACTTTCAAGAACATTTCCTCCTTCTCTCTTCACTACAATTTCCGGAATGGGCAGGGCAGACATTTTGCAGCCGGGGGAACTGAGGCAGAGGGGTGCTGTGACTTGCTGAAGGTCGTTCGGGCGGCAAGTGGCCCAGTGGGGACTGTGACCCTGGAGCTGCGCTGAAGGTCACCTCCCCCTCCTCCTCGCGCAGGTGGACGAGCCCCCGGAGCCCGTGTACGCGAACGTAGAGAGGCAGCCTTCGGTCACCTCGCCGGGCCCCGCCGCGGCCCCCCGCCCCGGCCCGGTGTGGGAGACGCACACGGACGCGGACACCGGGCGCCCCTACTACTACAACCCGGACACGGGCGTCACCACCTGGGAGTCGCCCTTCGAGGCTGCCGAGGGCGCCGCCAGCCCGGCCACCTCCCCGGCCTCGGTGGGCAGCGGCGAGAGCGTCGAGACCGAGTGGGGCCAGTACTGGGATGAGGAGAGCCGCAGGGTGTTCTTCTACAACCCTCTGACGGGCGAGACGGCCTGGGAGGACGAGGCCGAGGACGAGCCGGAGGACGAGCAGGACATGCAGCCCGGCCTGAGCCCCGGCAGCCCGGGGGACCAGAGGGTGAGGGCGGGGCCTGCGCGGGTGGGCCGGGCTGGCTCGGAGGCTCTGACCCCGCCTCCTGCTGCCCACAGCACCGGGACGGCCGGTGAGGGGGCGTGGCCTGGTCCGAAAGGGCGGGGCCAGGGGGTCTATACTGGCTCCGAGACCCTCTGACTCAGGCCTCTGCTCTCTACAGCCCCCTACCCCCGAGACTGACTACCCTGAGTTGCTGACCAGTTACCCCGAGGAGGACTATTCCCCCGTGGGCTCCTTCAGCGAGCCCGGGCCCACCTCTCCCTTGGCCACGCCCCCTGGCTGGTCTTGCCACGTGGACTCGGATGGGCAGACGCTCTACACCAACCACTTCACCCAAGAGAAGGTAGGGGCAGCGGGCAGAGGGGCCCAGACAGCTCCGGGGTCGCTCCTCCAACCCTTTCTCACTAGTAGCTCCTCAGCTGCAGCTCCTGCACAGGCTCCAAGCCAGCCCTCCAAATCCTCAGGGCTGTGTTGGGCTCTGCTGTAGGGAGACGTTTTCCTCCCCTCTCACGAGGCGGGCTGGAGCCCTGACCATCCCTCTCTCCACAGTGGGTGAGGCTGGAGGACCAACATGGGAAGCCCTACTTCTACAACCCAGAGGATGCCTCCGTTCAGTGGGAGCTGCCCCAGGTAGCCAGCAGGGGAAGGGGGAGTGCCAGGGAGGGAGGAGGGGGTTATATACGACAGTGTCTTTCTCCCCAGGTCCCTGTCCCTGCCCCTCGAACCATCCGAAAATCCAGCCAGGACAGTGAGACCCCAGCCCAGGCCAGCCCCCCTGAGGAGAGGGTAAGGGAAGAGGCCTGTAGGCCCTGGCAGGACCCCCACAGAAGCAATAGGGGATTTCTGGAGGTCCTGGGGGCTGCGACTGGGTCAGGCTCATCTCCCCATAGCCCCAGCACCTGCCTGGGCTGAAGGAACCTGGGTCTGGGTCATCCCAGGCCCAGAGTGAGGTGAGGTTGGAAACTGGGGAGAAATCTCTCTGGCTGCTGCTGGTTCAGTGGAGACTCAGGCCCAGCCTGTGGGGAGCTGCTGGCTGAGGGGGAGACTAACCTCTGCCCGCCGTGGCTCAGCCCCTAAACTGCTTCCTCTTTCCTCTTCTCTCTCTCAGATCAAGACCTTGGACAAGGCAGGTGTGCTCCATCGCACCAAGACAGTGGACAAGGGGAAGCGGCTCCGGTGAGTGCCTGTCTGCACCCAGACCAGGGAGCTGGGCCTTATTGAGGGTGTTCACAGTGTGCTCCTGGATGCTAGGCTCCTGTCAGTCCTCAAGGTGACTTTCTAAGAGGTCCTGTAAGGACACTGAGGCACAGAGATAAAGTGACTTGCCCAAGGTCCCTTGGCTACCAGGTATTAGAGATGGGAGTCCACCCCTCACAGGTGGGTGTCCCGAGCTGTGTTCTTAAGCTCTGTGTCCTGCTCCTGAGGGTGGGAGAGAGGCCTCAGCCCAGGGCCAAAGCCAAGCCCTGCCACCTCCCACCTCCCCACCCCCACCCCCACCTAGGAAGAAGCACTGGAGTGCCTCCTGGACAGTGCTGGAGGGCGGCGTCCTGACGTTCTTCAAGGACTCAAAGGCCTCGGCTGCAGGCGGCCTGGTGAGGCCCAAGCCCCCAGGGCAGGGACCACCCCATCTGCTCCTGACTTCTGAGGGTCTTGACCTGATCTGGCTTGTCAGACGCTGGGTCTGAGACAGTGGAACATCCGCGTCAAGAGAGCTGGGCTTTGGCAGGGGGTGGCGACAGCAGATTCACTCCGGGACAAGCACTTTCAGCTACCCTGGGCCTGGGGAGCGGTCCTTGAGGGTGGATAGCTCCAGCCTGGTGGGCAGGGAGGCTGGGGGCTGGGCATCTCTGCTCTCAGGAGAGGGGGCTGCACTCCTTTCTCCTTTCCTCTCCTGGGTGGGCAGGCAGCAAAGGACCAGTCAACCCTCAGGCTCTGTAATTAAAATGTATGGGAATTTCTGGGTTCCAGGAGCCCCTGGGCCCCCTGCTCCAGAGCTGTGACCCTAACCTGTCCCTGGAGCTGAGGGCGCCTGGTGGATCGGAGCCAGGGCACCATGGCAGGCCTGTCTGAGCTGACGGCTCCCCCAACCCTTCCTCCCTCTCCCACAGAGACAGCCTTACAAGCTCTCCACCCCCGAGTACACGGTGGAGCTGAAGGGGGCCTCTCTCGCCTGGGCTCCCAAGGACAAATCCAGCAAGAAGCATGTGCTGGAGGTGAGTGGTGGGGGTGGGGAGAAGGAGAAGGGGCTTTCTGCTGGCTTGGAACTGTCTCGAGGCAAGCCCCCAGAAGAGGGACCTGGGGACAGTTGGGGCTGCAATTCTCAGGGCTCAAAGCTGCAGCCACACCCACCTCAGGGACCCCTCCGCAGTGGTTCTGGCATCGTGGATTCTGCAGTTCCTTCTCCAGGAGCTGAGCCCACCAGTCCTTGGCCCTGGAGGGAGGGGAGGGGTAGAGGTCTCTGAGGGACAAAACTCTGTCATGCCTAGGACAGCTCTCATCTCTGCTGCTCTGGCCTGAGATGGACAGGAGACTCCCGTGCCTGGCTGCTCACTCTGACAGCCTGGGAAACCCACTCTGGATGGTCAGAGCCCACCTTCCAACTGGACTGGGTCCCCAGTGAATCCACCAGGGCAGTGGACACGTTTCCCAGGTTCCCCCAGCAGGAAGAGAGAGGCCAGGTGGGGCCCAGGCCAGGACCATCACAGCGCCATACCCTCCACTGTCCACGCATTGTCTTGTTTTTAAACTACTTTTACCCTCACCTCAGTCCCCGGAAGTTTTGAGGCAACTCACGAGAAAAGCACATGGTGAGCTGGCCAAATCCACTGACAAGCCAGGATCAGGCACAAGAAGGTGGAGATGTGGAGTGGGATGGGGGGCAGATGATGGACAGGGGTAAGGTGGTTGTTGCTGAAGAAAGATAGCTCCAGCTTTCCCAGCAGCCAAAGCAAAGAGACGAGGGTGATCAGCGACATGGCTCTTATTAAGAGGACAGGGAGGCCTTCCCAGATTTTGAGGGAAATCCAAGCTTTGTCCTAACCCTTAGCTCTTGAAGAAATCCTTAGCGTGGAGCCCCATTCTAGTTTAGTAAGGGATTTTTGGGGCTGCTTCAGGGAACGTGATAACAGCCAAAAGCACGACCTCATCTCTCAGCTCAGGAAAAGCAGTTCCGCAAGGAGCTGGAGTGTGCAGTCGTCCGATGACTCACCAAGCTTCATTCAGTCCTAGAACCAGAGGATCCACAGAGCAGGGTTGGAAAACCGGTTTCATTTCATGAGCTACTCGGATCAGTGGGTCTGGAGCCTTCTCCAGGCTTAGCAGCGTGGAGTTCTGTGATCAACTAGCAATGTCTGCCACGGGCATCAAACTGAAGAGGGACATCACTTTTGCTAGGCATGTTCCTTCCCTGACCTAGAGGGGACACCCTCCAGCCAGTGCTCCATAAGCGTCACCTCTCTGCCTGGGCTTTTGATGAAAGTTTCAGAGTAAACTCTTCTGAGGTGTCTTTTCCAGCAAGCACTGGAAGGCAGAGGGTTCTCCTGGAAGCTACTCAAGCTGACGTATGCTGAGAGTCGAGTGGAAGTCAGGAGCCCCCGCTTCTCGGCCGGCAGGTGGCCATCCTCCCTCCACTCAGGGGTGGCCTGCAGGCAACTCAAGGATTTTTCGCAAGGGACAGCCACAAATTCTATATCATGGCCAGGCTGGTTGGGCCTGGCAGATTTCACAGCAGGTCTTCCTAGTTGCCCCAGAGCCACAGAAAACTTCAGGAACAGTCCTCTAAAAACAGCTGGTTTGGGGCAGCTCAGCTTGCCTGTGCATTGAACAGGATGAATGTTTGTGAGTTATTTTGCTCTGTAACTATCCAGCTTTGCCTTCTGTGTGAAACTTTCCAATAGGAACTGAGTATGTTTTGAGAAAGCTGCCAAAAATCATGGTGGTGGTTTTAGAAGCTGTCGGGCTGTTCTCTGGGGTGAGAGAGGCAGGGCTCTTGTCAGCTGAGACGGGGGTGGGCTGCGCTAGCTGCCTGATGAGGAAGGTTCTCCAGTCTGTAGGGAGCGAGTGGGGTGGAACATGCAGTTTTTCTTTTTCTCTTTTTTAATTTTTAAAGGCAGTTTAAATAGCGCTCAAGTCGAAGTTTAAAAGGTGGGCAGCCACGAGACAGCCCTCGCTGCTTCTGGAAGTTGCACCCTGTTGTCTGAGACAGTTTCCGCTGACTGACTCACCCGGCCCAAAGGGCAGGGCTGCTGTCAGCTGCTGCACCAAACACTCACATCAACCTTGAGCGCCCGGTCCTCAGAGCCGGGGCGCTGAGTCTGTCCAAGTTGCTGACCGCCTCCCCCTGTCCTTTGGAGCCTTTGTCAGGGAACAAGGACACTCAGCAGCTGTCAGTCCGAAGAACCGCCTGGGCGATTGATATCTGCTTGCTCCTTAATAGTATAAATAGTGGGTCTGGAAACCCAGACTTTGGGGCCTCTTAAGGAAGAGTATGGCCTGTGGTCTGGATGGAGCATCCAGCAGACTGACCGGGCAGTGCTTCCTCAGCTCACAGACCTCTCCAAACCGTGTGCGTAGTTCCTTGGAGAGAATAAGAGAAGGTGGGTTGGTACCCTCCAGCCTGTTCATCAGACCAGGCTTTGAGTAGTCAGAAAGTGGGAGAGTTTCCCTCTGGAGTTTTGTTTCATTTACGCTTCCGATGAAGTTGGCTGTAAGAGGACGCATTGCCCCAGCTGGAGTGTGGGAGAGGGCGGGGACTCGTGGCTGCAGAAGCGGGATGACACTCCTAGGTCCTCAGTATGCATATGGAGGAGGGAGTCACTTGCTTTCTCTGCATCAGCTATGATCTGCTTTCAGATCCTCTCTCCCAGCATTTTCTTCACTGTTCAGTCCAGCAGCCAGAGGCCTCCCACAGGGAGTTTCTTTCGTTGACCTTTTTCCTGGCCCTGCTCTGGGTGAGGCCCACCATGTTCTGTGGCTCGTGGGAGGCAGGATGGGGCAGGGGGACGTGTACCAGACAGTTGAGCCGTGCGGATCTGCTGCACTCAGATCCTTGTTCCATCACTCACTAGCTGTGTGTCAACAAGGGAGTTGCATAAACTGCTGAGCCTCAGTTTGCCCATCTGTAACACAGGCATGCTGTCACCTACTGCTTTTAATGAGGCAGAATACCTTGGCCTGAGTGAAGCTGTTTCTGCATTAGGCTCTGAGTCCCCAGGGACAGGAACAGATCACTTCCCTGTCTGTATCTCCCCTGGGGCCTAGCCCTGGGGCCAACCCAGGGAACCAGAGATGACTCAGCGACTTGTGTCTCTTCAGCTGCGGAGCCGAGATGGCTCAGAGTACCTGATCCAGCACGACTCAGAGGCCATCATCAGCACCTGGCACAAGGCCATCGCCCAGGCCATCCAGGAGCTGGTAGGCAGAGCCTGGAGCCTCCAGGGCTGGGAGGGAGGGGATGGCAAGCCATTATGCAAGGCAGCTGTGCCCACTGTGGTGGGAGGGACCCTCCACTCAGGCCCCAGGAGCTCCATGGCACCAGTGGGTGAGTACCACTCCCGGCAGATGCAGTCCCCCCCTTATGGCCGGATGGCAGATGGGCTGCTGAAAAAACAGCCTTTCTTCAGTATGTGAATCCAGCCTCTGGGGTTGGCCCTGCAGGAGGGCTCTTCAGGTGGGGATAGGGGCAGATCCTAGAGGAGTGTCTCATTTCAAGGAAAGCAGCAGGAAAAGTAAATACTCTCAGAAACAGCCTCAGGTTGGCATGACAGGCTGACACTAAAAGATATAATTTAAAAGGATTGAATTGAAGGTTTTTAGGTTCAAATATCAATTGCATAAGTAAACAACTTAGGGCTTTTTTTTTTTTTGGTGAGGAATATTGGCCCTGAGCTAACATCCATGCCAATCGTCCTCTATTTTATATGTGCAATGCCTCCACAGCAAGGCTTGATGGGCAGTGTGTAGGTCCGTGTCTGGGATCTAAAACCAGAACCCCTGGCTGCCAAAATGGAGAGAGCAAACTTAACCACTGCCACTGCTGGCCCAGCTTGGGGCTTTTTGGTCCTTAGTTCCCTATGAGCCAACACTGGGTGCCATGTTTGGCTATATTAATAGAGGTAGGAATCCAGATCCAGGGAAGTGAAGTCGTTGGCAGTGCTCTGGCCCCAATTGGAACTGCAAGGTTGAACTGGGAGCCACATATTGAGGAATGCTGACGTAGTGGAGTGTGTACTAAGGAAAATCATAGGGAAAGGGGGCCAGGAGCTGGAAGGTGAGTAGGTGCCGCCAAGATAAAGGCTGGGGGAGAACAGGATGACTGTCTCTAACACCTGAAGGGCTCCATGCAGCGAAGGGAGGTGAATGTTCTGAGATTCCCTGGTGGAGGTGAGGCGAGTTAACCTGCTTAAGGGAAAAGTGAACTCTGCCTGGGGGTCGCCAGGCCTGCTGGGAGGGCACTTCCGGTCTCTCACCCCATCCCCAAAGGCCCCCAGCCTGGCCCTAGGCTCTGCCTCTCTGAGGCTGTGTGATTCTAGTCCGCAGACCTGCCCCCGGAGGAGGAAAATGAGAGCAGCAGTGTGGACTTCGGGTCCAGCGAGCGCCTGGGAAGCTGGCGGGAGGACGAGGCGCGGCCGGGCGCAGGTGTGTGCGGGGTAGGGGTGTGGGAGGCGGGGGGGGGGGGGGGGGGGATGGAGGGCACCTTTGGGGAATGGTGATGACCCGGCTGGGGCCTGCCGGGCCACCTCCGGCGCCACCGACTGATCATCCCTGCATCCCCGTGCGGCAGCCGCGCCCGCGCTGTATCCCGGGGGCCTGGAGAGCGACCTGAGCAAGGTCCGGCACAAGCTGCGCAAGTTCCTCCTGAAGCGGCCCACGCTGCAGTCGCTGCGGGAGAAGGGCTACATCAAAGGTAGCGGGGCGGGCGGGCGCGGGGCGGGGGGCGCGGGCGGGCGGCGCTGACGACCCTCGCCCTCCCCCAGACCAGGTGTTCGGCTGCGCGCTGGCCGCGCTGTGTGAGCGCGAGCGGAGCCCGGTGCCGCGCTTCGTGCAGCAGTGCATCCGCGCCGTCGAGGCCCGGGGTACGTGTACGCGCTCGGGCGCCGTGTGGCCTCCTCCCAGGGCCCCGTGCCAGAGACCCCTGGGTGGGCCCAGGGTTGTGGCGGACAGAATGGGAGCCCCTGAGTAGGAATCATAGCAGGGGGCTTTAGCCCCATCCCACCAAACGCGGGGTCAAGCGCCTCCCTCTGCTCCAGGGCTGGACATCGACGGGCTGTACCGCATCAGTGGGAACCTGGCCACCATCCAGAAGCTGCGCTATAAGGTGGACCACGGTGAGGCCTGTCCCGGTGCCTGCCCCAGGGCCTGAAGGCGCGAGGGGCTACTGACCTCCTTTCCCCCCCCCGCTCTCCCCATTGCCGCAGATGAGCGCCTGGACCTGGACGACGGGCGCTGGGAGGATGTCCACGTTATCACTGGCGCCCTGAAGCTCTTCTTTCGGGAGCTGCCCGAGCCCCTCTTCCCCTTCTCGCACTTCCGCCAGTTCATCGCGGCCATCAGTGAGCGCCAGGGGCGGTGGGGCGGAGGGGGTCGGGGTGGAACTGGCCTGCCTCGTGCACGTCCTTGGCCAGGACCCCCCCACATGCTGGGAGTCAGTCCCCTGCGTTCCCCTCGCCGAGCTGACCCTCCCTCTTGCTCTGTCTGACCCTTCCCTTCCCCAGAGCTGCAGGACCAGGCCCAGCGCAGCCGCTGCGTGCGGGACCTGGTACGTTCGCTGCCCGCCCCCAACCACGATACGCTGCGCCTGCTCTTCCAGCACCTGTGCAGGTTAGCGGGCGAGCCGGCGGGGATGGGGAGGCGGGACCCCCTATCTTTCCTCACTACCCCGGCTCTGGGCCCTGACCCCACGCCACCCGCACCCCGCCGCAGGGTGATCGAGCACGGCGAACAGAACCGCATGTCAGTGCAGAGCGTGGCCATAGTGTTCGGGCCCACGCTCCTGCGGCCCGAGAAGGAGGAAACCAGCATGCCCATGACCATGGTGTTCCAGAACCAGGTGGTGGAGCTCATCCTGCAGCAGTGCTCAGACATCTTCCGGCCTCACTGACCGCGGGCCTCCACCCCGCCCCCGCTGCTAGCACTGCGGCCCTGCGACTGGGAGTGACGGTGGTCCGGCCACAGAAGCTGGGCGGCTGGAGGCCACGTGGCCGGACTCTATCTCGGAGCCGCTCCGCCTGCTACCGGCCCGCAGGCAGGTGTGAATTCTGCACCCCTCGGTGCAGGATGGTGACCCCTGGTGGGCAGTTCGCAAAATGTGATTTTTTTTTTTTCCCCTGGCCTGTTCCGCTAGAGGTTAATTGGGTTCTGTTCTTTATTACAGCGCCACCTACTGTGCGTGTGTGAGAATGTGGGGGCAGTGAGGATGGTTTTCTGGGACCGCCCGGGCTGGGAGGAATTTGGGTGAGGGGCTTCCTAGCCTCTTCTGGCCCGGACCCTGTCGAGGCCTGCACGGAGCCCCTTAGGGCCCCAGCCCTGTGCGTGGCACCGTTCGGGTCATGAAGCGGCCACCGACAACTTGCCTGCTGCCGAAACAGGACTGACCCGGCCTCCGGCGTGGGTGGCTGCCTGCCTTTCCCCGGGCCTCAGGGATGATGCTCCTGCCCGGCTCTCTCACTGGCTCGCGGTGGACCATTTTCATCTGCTTTGCTGTCTGGGGTTCCCGGCCTCTGCGCTCCCTGATCCACTTGTGTTGTGTGTGAGGGTTCTTCCTCTTGGACAGCGTGTACCCTGCTCCTGCCACTTGACATGCACCATTTCCACACACAGTCCCATTTTACAGATGAGGAAACAGGCTTACAGAGGCCAAGTGACTTGTTCAGGGGCCAGCGGGGGATCTGACTCCTGGCCCAGGCTCCTCTCACACCAGAGCACAGTCTCCGATAAGGGAGAAATCCACCCTGTGAGCTAGCCCCCGACCCAGCATGGGCTTATGGGTACAGCAAAAGGAACTAAGCTGGATGGGTTCTGTGTGGGCCTTGGGAGGTCCCTGAAAGCAAGGACCAGGAAACCTGCTGTTATTCTTGCCCCCAGGGTTGAGGGGGCGCTGGCAGGAGCCCCCAGCCCCTCCCAGTGCCCTGGCTGAGTATGCCCACCGGTGCCCACCTTGCCATGAAGAGCTGGGAGAGGCCTGCAGGGTGGGGGGAGGGGGGCACAACCTCAGGAAAGGAAGTGTGAACCCTGGGGTCGGCAGCCCCCCTTCCCTCCTTGTACACAAACCACCTCGGTTTATGGGTCTCAGCCCCGTGCCCCACCCACCCATCATTTATTCCACAAGCAATAATAGCTAATATTTATTGCACTGTGCCAAGCATCTAACTTGGATTGTCTCCTGTGTTTCTCACAGCCAATATTTATTATCTGCTCTTCTGTGCCAGGCACTGTGCCCCAGGGCGGGGGTAGTGTGCACCCTCCCTTGTGGAGCACGTGGTCCGCATATGAGGCTGAGCCAAGCCCACCCCTAGTGCCGGCGGGGCTGGGGAAGAGTACAGTGGAGGCCTCATACCGTGTGTCGAAGTGTTGTAAAGTTATAGATCGAGCTAACAATGTTCAATGAAATACGTTCTATTCTCCTACCTTGGTAAATAAACCTTCACACTGACCTGGAGGCCAGGTTCCACTGTAACCTTCTTTGACTCTTGAGTTCCATGCCCAAATGTGATGGCGTGGGAAGAGCTGACCAAGCTGGCCCCCGGTATCTCCCCATCCCAGCCATCCTGCCCCGAGGGGAGGGTCATGTGCACACACGCGGATGCTCTGGTCCACGAGCCCAAGCCACCAGACCCGCTGCTGCCCCTTGGCCACCCCACCGGGTCCACTTGAGGGAATGGGCCTGGGGCTGTTCGGGGAGGGAATTCTGGGGTCCCGCATATCAGGAGCATGGTCTAAAGGGAAGAGCAGACATCTTTCCAGGGTACAGCTAATCTCTTGTTTTGGGAAGTATCCACCATCACTGGCTGCTTGTCTCTCTTACTCATCTGACTGCTCTCTCGGGTCGAATTCCTCAGGAAATGGTGCAAAGCGAGTAGGAAGTTTTCAGGCGCTGCTCTCAGGACCCATACCTGAGGGGGACAGGGGCCACAGGACTGGGCCAAGGGAGAAAGTAAGGGCGATGCTGGCCCATCCCAGGCCTCAGCCGAGCCCACGGGAAACTCTGGGCTGGGAGGGCCTCAGCGCTGTCCCACATTGTGGATAGGGGACCAGGCCTTTAAACTGCCTTATCCACCAGATGAGGCCTGTCTACACCTCATCCACTGGATGAGGGCCACCTGGGGCGGGTGGCCGGGGTGCAGAAGAATTCAGGCAAAGAGGCTCTCTTCAGCCCAGGTGGGAGGGGGGGGGGAGGGCGTGTCCTGGAGGGAGGCTCTGATGAGAGCTGTCAGCTGCCGACCCTTCTGCAGCTGGGAAATTCACGCTTCAGTCCTGGAAGGAGGGAGGTCTGAATGGTGCCCAGGGCACCACTGCAGCATCCAGCAAGCTTCTTCCTCTGGCCCTTTGCTGCCCTTCTCACTCCTTGACCCCCACACACCATCTCACCCCTGAATTTCCCCCCTAAACTCACCAGTGATCCCATATCAATAACTACGGGACGTTTTGGGGTCCTAATATCATTTGTCCTCTTGAGAGCATCCTGTCCTCCGCTGACGTTCCCTCCCTGGAAACATTCTCTTCCTCTTGGCTTGCACATCACCACGGTCTCCTGGTTGTTCTCCCACTCTGGCCACAACACCTCATTCTCTTCTGCCCAGCTCGAAAGGCCAGAGTCCTGGGGGCCAGCCCCTCCCCTCCCTCTGCGCCCCATCCTGGATCATACCGTCAACACCCACAGCATCAATAGCACCGGGCCTGACTGCTCCTTGGAGCTCCAGGCCACATGTCCCCTGACAATCTGAGATCTGCCTGCAGCAGTCCCTAAGTTAGATTCATGGTCTTCCCCAAACTTGGCCCCCTCCAGGGGTTTACCTGTCTCAGGCAATAACTCATCATCCCCACAGTAGGCAAGCCAGAAACCCGGGAGTATGGCCTTCTCCCTCCATCTCCCCATCTGTCTCCACCCTCCACCCTCAATCTATATCCAAGTCTTGGCAGGTCTACCTCTCTGATCCACCCACTTCTCTCCATCACCAGGGCCCCACTCAGCCTACGGGGCTGACGTCTCCTGCCTGGACCACTGCAGCAGCCTCTCAGCCCCTCCCCTTCCCACAGTCTCTCTGCACCCCCTCCATCCATCTCCATTTTAAAACACAAACCTGATTATATTATTGCCCTACTTAAAAATCTTCCCTCTCACCTTAGGAAAAGACCACAAGCTTTAACACGGCCTCCAGTGCCCTGCCCCTTTTGGCCCTGCCCACCCCTCAGCCTCCTCTCTGAAGCAGCACAGCTCAGGGGTTCAGAGCCCGCGCTCTGCAGCCAGACCGCCTGGATTCAAATTCCAGCTCCAGAGCACCTCTGCTAGGTGATTCTGGGTCATTGACTCATCCTTCTGTGTCCTGGGTTCCTCGTCTGGAAAACGGGGATGCTGATAGCAGCACCAGCCTCATAGGGTGGTTGTGAAGATTATGTGAGATAATACTTTTGAGGTTCTGAGAACAGGCTGGCTACAGTAAACACTTGCTGGACCTTGTGCCTTCCTTGCTCTCCTGGTTCCTGCACTGCAGCTACACTGACCGCCCATTGGTTTCACAAATGTTTCATGTTCCCACCTGCCCCAGTACCTTCGCATGTGCGGTGCCCTCCCTGCAGTTCTCTTTTCCCTTTGCTTAGTCACCTTTTAACATTCTGTTCAAGCAACCCTTCCTCACGCAGCTCCTCTGAATACCCAGCTAGGCCAGCTTACTTTATTACATACCATCAGAGACCCATACGCTTCTCTTATGTCACCTTGTCATTTTACAACCGTATACCATGATTATTTATTGCTGTCTGCCCCCCACGAGCCCTGGGAGAGTGGGGACTCTGTTGTTGCTCACCTTTGTATGCCCAGCACCTAGCATAGTGCCTGGCACATAACGGCTGTTCAGTAAATACTTGTTGATGAGCCAATACATGGAAGGGCAGACATCCAGAGTTCAAACCCCAGCCCTGCCATTTGCTATCAAGTGGCCCTGGCCAAGTGGCTCCCCTGGGCATGCTCGTCTGTAAAGCTAGCACTTTGCCACTCTCACCTCAGAGCCTCCCTACGATTATAAATGAGATGTGTGCAACACACGTGGCCCAGCACCTGGTGCGGGAACATTTGAGAAGTCACACTATCCCTCATTCCTCAGGCCCAAGGACAGTCCTGGGTCCTGGGTGAGACAGCCTCCACAGGGCCAGAGGGAGCCAGAGGCAGAAGTGTCCTGGAGGAGCCCTCAGGGTGCAGCCGGAATGCCTGGTGGGCGGCCAGCACACTGGGCTGTTAGCCTTTTGTTTCCCAGGCTCCAGGGCAGTCTTTTTTCAAGACTTCAGCTGGAGTCCCTGCAGTGCTAAGGGAAGGGCACTGTGTCCGGTTGGGGGCCAAGCATCAGAGGTGGAAGAGCGCCCCCCTCAGGCCAGTAGAGGAGGGGACCCAACAGGATTAACGAGTTAGGTAACCTGCCAGGCAGAATCCAGGCTGTGAGGTGAGCCCCTTGTGCCCTCCAAGATGAGACAGCCTTCCCTCGCCAGCCTCAGAGGAGGGCGCCGTTCATTAAGTTGACAGAATTTCTTTCAGGCACTTCATCCTCCACAGCCCACTGGGAGCCGCTAGGTAGAGGTGAGCAGGTGGATGATATGGCCGGGTATGCTTTTTTCTTTTCATAAACTTTTTATTTTGAAAGAATTATTGACCCACAAGAAGTCACATAAATAGTCCAGAGAGGTCCCACGTGTCTATCACCAACTTCCCCCAGCGGTGACAACTTACACAGCTGTAGTGCATTATGAAAACCAGGGAAGTGGACACCAGACAGCTAACTAGACTGCAGACCTTACGGGATTTCACCATTTCCGGCATGCACTCCTTTTTTGTATGTCTTTGTGTATAATTCCATGACATTTTATCACCTGTACTGATTCATATAACCACCAGCACAATCAAGATTCGGAATTGTTCCACCACCTTAAAGAAATCCCTTTTGCTGCCCCTTTATGGCCACTCTCTCCCTCCCCTTCCCTACCCTGGCAGCCTTGTCTCTTCTCCATCTATGCAATTGTGTCATTTTGAGAATGTTATATGGATGGAATCATAAAGTATGTAACCTTTTGAGATCTGCTTTTTGCACTCAGCATAACGCCCTTAAGGTCCATTCAAGTCGTTGTGGGTATTAACAGTCGTTACTCGCTATTGCTGAGTTGTATTCCATAGACACACTTTTAAAGAGATTCTCTCGGCTGTGGGTGGAGAAGGGAGAGAGGGAGACCGGTTAGGGAGCTGCTGGAATCTCGGTAAATATCTCAAGGCAGACCTCTTCCTGGCTGGGCTCTGCACCACCTCCCAGCCCCCGCTGAAAGGGCCCCAGAAGTGTTCAGGCCCTGTGAGCGGGGGTGGGCTGCAGAGGAGGGATCCGGACTGTTCGCGCAGAGCTGCCAGTAGGGGGCGCCAGAGGTCTTTTGCCCAAGAGGTGATTCTCAACCTGGGAGAGTTCCGGGCGCTTTGGGCTGCTCTGCCAGAAGGTCAAGAAAACCCTGAGGTCTTGTCCCCCTCCAAACCCTAGACCCCACGTACCAGTCCAGCCCTGAGCTCCAAGGCTGGGGATGAGGCTGATGTCATGTAGTGGAGGAGGAGGCAAGGTGAAGCCTTGACCAGGAGGAGACGGGCTGGCCTTGTGAAGAGGGTGAGGACTCTGGCCCTCCATCAGCCCAGGGCCCCTCTCAGAGGGTGGCTCTGAGCTCAGGCCGCTGGGCTGAGCCTTGGCACCTCTGCCCGGTCCACTCTTCTCCATCCTCGACAGTTGCCCTCAGTTCCCCGCCCACTTCTCTCAACAGAACGCTCCCAAGACCCTAGAACCTGTGCTAACCCCTCCGTCCCTGTACTCTGTCTCCTTCTCTCACATGCCTCCCTGCAAGGTGCCCTCGCGCACGTGCCCACCCCCGCGCTCAGCGCCTTATCCCGCGGGAGCTGGGCTGCGCGGAGCCCGCGTTAGCGAAGCACGCAGAGCGGACATCTGCTAACTGCGGGGGGCCAGGAAGAGAAGGCCGCTGCAGGGTTGCCACGGGCTCCTGTCTGCTTGGTGGAACATTGTGGAGCAGCAGGCACACTCCTCGAAGTCTGCACTGGCCCCATCGCCTGCTAACTTCAGCCCACGCTCTTGGCATGATCCTAACCCCGTCCCGGGCTCCTTGTCCTCTGGCTGGCTCCACCCCTCAGTGCTTGTGCACGCCTGGCTGCCAGCGCACGCCAAGCAGCTTCCCACCTCCACACCCTTGTTCAGCCATTGCTCTCTGTCAGCGGCCCCTGCCCCAGTCTCTAGCTCCATGCCCACTCCTCCAGGGAGCCTTCCCCAGTGCCTAGCACACAGTAGGTTCAAAAAGTGTGAGTTTCCATCCTCTGTGCTCCCACAACACATGTCGTGTGTTATTTCCATAATAGAATCCTTCTGATATGGCTTTGTCTGATAATTTGTCGTTTACACATCTGCCTCCCTGAGAGACTTCTCGTTCCTCTCTGATTCCCCAGAGCCTGGCAATAGGAAGGGGCCAAGTAAAGTTTTATTGAATACATGAATGAATGCATCATTGACAGATCTTTGAAACCCTCTTCCTGTGACCTGTCTCTGCCCTCCACCCCCTCTGATTACTCCTCAGTGGTTTTTTTTGAAGGTGCTCCTTCTCCTGTTACCTCTAAATGCTGGCATTCCGCCCTCCCCTCTGCTCCATTAACCTGCCCCTCTCCACCCTCCCCTCTGCTCTGTTCACTTTCCGTAGGCAAGCTCACCTACGCTGACAGCTTTAACGGCTGTCCTTACACTGACAGGCCCCCAATCAACCCCACAGCCCAGCCCCCTGAGCCCTGTGCCAAACTTGCTTGTCCTTATCTGTCTTTCCCACTGTCTATCTTTCCATGAACGTTCAGCTCCATCGAGCAGGAATCTTGTCTGTCTGATCAACTGCTGCACCCTTGGCACCCGTACACACTTAGTAAATATTTGCGGAATGAATGGGAACCTCTCCCTCTGAAGCCCCGCAAGCCCTTCAAATTCAACCTCCTCACAATTCCCTTCTCCAGTCTCTGCTACCTCTCTCATCCCAGGCCCCCAACTTAGAAATCCCAGAGGCACCCCAGACCTCTCCTTTTACTGTCTTAGCGGAGCGGTCAGCCGCTACGTTGCTCAGATTGTACCTCCTATCTTTCCAGTCCCCACGCCCTCCCAGCCCCTGGCACACCCCCAGTTAGAGCCTCACACTTACCCCCTGGACCTCCTCAGCTGCTCCTAACTTGGGTTCTGCCTCTCTGTTTTCGCTTTTATCCAAATTGCCACCTGAACAACTTTTCTAAAGCATCAATCTCATTAGATCAACGCCCAGTTAAAACCTTCATTGCATCCACATCCCTTCCGGTTGTGTTTCCCAAAGTGTAGAGCGCACTCGGTGGGTGGCAGATGCCACAATTATAGGAGGTTCAAGGGCCAAGGGTACACAGGGGTGATAATTAACATGGAGTTCCAAAATGAGAAAATTATTTCTTTTCTAATTCTTTCCAGCCTTCCAAAGACATCAAGGAGACAGTCTCCATGGGGCGCTAGACTGTCTTCAACACCGCTGTTTCACTTGCTAATCTCTCCTTTTAGCATGGGTGAGGCCTCTAGCCATGCTGCCAGCCACAAGATATCCGGCTGGAATGTGATAACACTGTCTTATTTTTATTTTACTTATTTTACAGTTACCTACTATCTATGACATGTGATAGTGTTTTTTGTTATGGTAATAATGGTCCATAAATTACATTTATTGGGAAAAGATATTACAAATCATATATCCATTAAAGGACTAACATCCAGAATATATAAAGAAGACTTATCAATGAGAAAAATCAATAGAAATTTAAAAATCAAATGGAAAAATGGGCAAAAGACTTAAACACTTGGTAAAAAGAGGAGACGTAATGGCCAATAAACAGATGGAAAGTGCTCAACTGCATTAGTCATCAGAGAAATGTGAATTAAAACCACAATCTGATATCCCTGTACACCCACCAGGACTAAAATAAAAGAGACTTTCAGTATCAAACTTTGGCAGGGATGTGGAACAATTGGAACTCTCTGTCACTGGCAGCGAGGACGGACATGAACTGCTTTCGGAAGCTGGCCGTTTCTACGGAGCTGAGCAGGCCGGTACTAGTCTCTGGCCCAGGAATTCAAATCCTGGGTGTAATTCCGACAGAAACGAGTACACGCGTTCACCAAGAGTCATGAACAAGAATGTTCGTAGCAGCTTTATCTGTAATAGCCAAAAATTGAAAACAATCTATATGTCAGCAGCAGAATGGATAAATACATTCTGGTATGTTCATATAATGGAATACTGTATAAAAGTGGGAATGACTAAATTAAACTACACAAATTTAGCCAGACACACACAAAAAGAACAGTCTTTATGATTCCATTTATACGAAGTTGAAAAGCAGCCCAAACTAATCTATGCTCTTAAGCTGGGAGCGTGGTTACCTGGGGGGCCATGCCTGGGGGTGGCCCAAGGCTGGCTTCTTGAGGGGCTCATAATAATCTGTTGTTGACCTGGGTGAAAAATTACTGTTTTTTACACAAGTGAAAAGTAATTGATGTGTGTTTGATTCTTCATATGTATGTTATACATGAAGAAAAAATTACTTAAATTTCAGTTTTTAAAAAGCAAAACATCTTAAGACAAGCATTAAGAAAATGAAAGTCTGAGGA
Organism: Equus quagga; assembly: GCF_021613505.1. Lineage (NCBI taxonomy): Eukaryota > Metazoa > Chordata > Mammalia > Perissodactyla > Equidae > Equus > Equus quagga. The sequence continues at coordinate 98,162,686 of NC_060277.1, read as the reverse complement.
CATGGCAGGTCTCTTGAAGGTTGAATGCAAATAGCAGGCGTTCAGGGAACTCTGCCTTCTGGAATCAAGTCCAAATGGCCACCCCTGGCTCCTCGGGGTCAGCATCACGTCACGGGTCAGTTCAGCATGGTGGTTAGGAGCACAGATTTGGGAATCTGACAAACCCAAGTTTGAACCTGAGCTCTGCCACTGGCTGTGGGACTTTAGACAAGTTACCTGACCTCTCAAGATGCCTAGCATCTTCATCCATAACTCAGCTTAGAGGGTGACAGAATCACCTCTGACCCGTGGAATGATGTGGCCCAGGACTGGGCGCGTAAGGTAGACTTGATAAATGGAGCCACGCCCAACTGCCGCTGCTCCCTGAACAAGCCCTGATGTTTCCCACCTTTTTGTACCCCCAAGTGTCGGTGCATGCTGCTCTCCTGGAACGCCCTCCTCCAGATCACACTGCCCATCCTTCAATGCCCAGCACCTCCTCCTCGGTGATGCCACACCCCCCACGAGGCTAGCTCTCCCCTTCACACCATGTGTTCGCCCGTGAACACACACAGTTTATATGGTTGAGTATTCCTTTAGTGGTTGGCACCTGTCTATAGAAGGAAGGTCGATCAAGAGCTCTTGGAAAGATTCTATTTCTCTGCAGTTTCCTGGGGTGACTTGGTTCCTCTCATGTGCTCATAAGAACATCAGACACGCAGCCCTGAGTTAGCGACCTCATGCACCTCTACAGAGAACTGGCACCACGAGCTGTGTTGTGGGAGAGTGGTTATCACCATGACGTCAGCCTCAAAGGTTAGGGATGTCCCCAAGTCATCCCAGTTCCCTTTACTGCCCTATATGGATAGGTCACCCATGAGAGTGCCTCCAACTTCTACTTAACCTCTTGGTAGCCTAACCGGCTCCCTAAGCCAGGCACTTGCTGTGTGGGACAGGGACACTTTGTTTTAAACTGTTACAAGTTGTTGGCAGGGCAGAGGGAGAGTGGGGCAACTTGTTGGGATGTGATTTCACATGCGACCCAGTCCCGTGGTTCCCTTGGTGGTTTGGTAAATCGGGACATATTCTCTCAGCAAGACAAGGGCTATAGAGCCCTGTTTGAAACCTGCGCAGCCCTCCAAGATCTGGTGGCAACTAGCACGCCCCTTCACCCCACCCCCCTGCGCCCCGTGCTCTCTCCAAATACGCAGGCTCTCACACAGCACCACCGCTCTGCCCCTGCCGCCTCTCAGCCCAACATCATGCCTCATTTTTGCAGCCTGTGGAATTCAGCCCAAGGAAACAGTTACGACCAAGTGTCAGCCCCATGCTGGTGGGGATAAGAGAAGGCAGAAACAGGAATCCTGGCCTTCCTATCTCCGAAGTGGAGACAGATCCAGACGGAAATTCACAGTGCAGGGTGGTGAGTGTAGCGGGGGAGGGACACGGGGCCAGAGAAGAGGCACCAGATCTGGGGGCGGGGGAGGCTAGGGAAGGCTTCCTGGGGGAGGTTAATGGTCTGACTGCTGACCAGTTCGTGCTCTGTCACACCCACTAGAATGTAAGCTCCATGAGGGCAGTGACCTCACACCTTGTCCTCAGCTGTTTTCCCAAAGCCTGAGTGTCTGGGACACTGACAGGCATAGAGTAAGGTGTCCAATTAACATCCGTGTGGGAATCGGGTAACAGCTGAACGGGTTGTGTTTGATGAGCAAGAGTTGGCCTTTCTGAAGGCTTTCGAGGAGGCAGGTACTTTGTGGACAAAGGGCTGGAGGTGTGAAACAGCAGGACATGGGAGGGGAATGAGATGCAGCCGGCATGGGATGGACAGGGACTGGCGAGGGACCAGGCAGGAGAGGCAGGCCAGCCAGACCCTCCCTCTCCCCCATCCCTTCCTCTAATGAGGCCCCACTGTCCTCTTGCACTTTGTCTACACTTCCTTCACACCCTGAACCCTGCCTTGTGTGGCATGAGTTCACTCATCAGCCCTTACTGAAGTGCCAATGTAGTGCTGGAGTATAACCCCTACCGTGTATAGCACAGCCAGTGTCCAGAGTGATCTGACACCCAGTATCGCAGCTCGTCCTCACAGCAACCCTAGAGACAGGAAGCCCCCATCCATCCATGCACCCATGCATGCATCCATTCATTCATTCACTCATACATTTAACAAATACATCCTGAGTGCTTAGCACGTACCAGGTGCCAGGAAGGCCCCTCATCAGAGGGGTGGTAGTGAAGGCTCTCTGAGAAGGTGACATCTAAAGTCGCCAGCCGAGGAAAGACCACGGCAGGCCGAGGGCACAGCACGTGTGAAGGTGCTGGGTGGGCCTGTGCCCAGGGCGTTGGAGAAGCAGAAGGAAGGAGCTTCTCGTAGCTGGAGAACTGGAATGTTCGTTGAGGGTGAAGCGGGGAGTGGAAGGGACGAGGCAGAAGAGGAAGCCAGCAGGCAGACTGTGAAAGGCTTGCAGACATTTGGATTAATTCTGCAGTGAGACATGAATCCCTTGCGAGATTTGAAGGCGTGAGCTGACGCATTCTGATTGACGTTTTAACAAGACCACCCGGTGAAGCTGGAGGCAGAGGAGGTGGGAGATCTGCATCCGATTAAGATCTGCGGGGGAGGCAAAACCATCAGAACCGACTGCAGGCAGCCTTGGCTTCTCTTCCAAACCTGATTCTCCCCATTTTTCCCATCTCAGAAAATGGCACCACCACACACCCTATTGCTCCAGCCAGAAATTTCTAAGTCCTTCTTGGGTATCCTTTCTTCCTTTCACCCCTCACACCTGATCAGTTCTGTCTGTGTTCGCACCAGGAAAATGGAACAGTGTCCACACAGGGCCGAGTGCCCCTTTGAGGTTAAGGTGCTGCCTGCACCAGGGCAACCTGGCTGTGGGATGGTCTCAGCAGCTCCCTGCTTCTCTGGTGCAGGTGAGGGCAAAGTGGAGGGTTGGCTTCTGCCAGGTGGGGATGACAGAGGGAGCAGGGACCAAGTGTTGGAGGTGTTGGAAGAGAATAATCAGAATGGTAGACAGTGGACTCCAAGGCAGGAAGGAGTGAAGGAAAAGGGGAGGGGTGATGGCCAGGGAGAAACTAGGAGAGTTATTTGGAGGAGCCTGTCCGAGAGAAAGTGAGTGGGAAGGATAAGAGGTGTGGTCAGTGGAGAAATTCGGGGATGTACTATCAGTAAGGGGGAGAGGGTCTAGCATGTGGCCCTCGGCATGGGCAGGTGGGCAGAGTGGAGAAAGTGACGTCTGGAGGCCAGGAGGTCCAGGAGCTGACGGGTATCCATTTGGATGCTGGAGTCATAGAGAGGTAGGCAGCAGTGAGCCCCCCAGCCTGGGGCCCAAGGCTGTGCAGACCCAGGTGCAAGTAGCTGGAGGGCACAGGGAGGGCAGGCCCCCATCTCGTCACCCCTGCTCCTTTGCAGATAATCTCCGTGGGCACAAGAGAGGCACCGCCTAATGGCACAGAAATGCTTTGCTGGCGAGCCAGGGGCGCCGGATTAGCTGCAGGCTTGCCTGTGTCTCCCTTGCCGTCTTCACTGTGGAGAAAGCAGGTACCCCCAGAGGGCCAAGGCCCCCTTGTCCATGTGTGCAGGCGGGACCCCTTAACACCACCGCTGGCTTCATCGTGATAGGCTCATGTGGACTCCTGCTCTGGGAGGGAAATGAGAAGAAACTGGCCCTGGGATCACCATCTTGGCTGTTAGGGAACAGTAATCCTTATGGTGTGATGAAGGGAGGCTGTGGCGTTCCGGGTCAGTCTAAAGATGGGAGGGTATGGAGTGATCTCAGAGGAAGCTCTGATCAACTCAACCCCCTCAGTGTCCATTCCCCAGCGCTGGGCAGGAGTGGAGCTGGACCTGGATATGGGGGGTGAGGCCAGGTCCCCAAACCCAGGGATTTCACAGACCAGCAAGTGATCTGTGTGCCAGAGCTGGGACTGGGGTACACACAGGGGGCTATGGGAGCCCCAAGGAGGTGCCTCATCTGCTTGGGGGGTCAGAAGCCCAAATATGCTCACAGGTTGGGAGTCTTCACGGAGCCTGAGCCAAGGGGTGTCAGGAAGCCTGAATTTGTCTTTCCAGTCAGAGGAGACTCAACTAGCGGCCTGGTGACAACTGATAATGATGACAATCCCCGTAATCCTCATTTGAGTACTAGCAACACACTGGGCTCAAGCATGGTCCATTCTCTCAAGTCATCCACCAACACCTACAGCAGGGGAGGGAGCTAGCTTAAGAGTGGGAGGCAGCCCCCAGAGCCAGTGTCTCTCATTGTTGTGAGCCCAGGTAGTGAGGGAGTCTGGCCTCCTGCGCCCATTCATCACAGGAGACCCTGACAACATTGAGTTTCTGGGTCTGAGACCAGATTTCGGGCCAGCCAAGGTTCCATCTATTAGTAGGGCCTGACTGAGAAGTCCCCAGCACCCCTGGCAGGCATTTGGCTCATCCTCTGGCTCATCCATTTCTCTCTAAGTACGCCCCCATCACTGTCTGTCCTTGATGCTGGCTGTTGGCATACACCTTGGCTGGGAGTGTTGGCCAGATGCCGACTTGTGGTCTTGGCTTCCTCACAACATGGCAGCCTTGCACTGTTTACATGGCAGCTCAGGGCTCCAAAGATGAGTGTCCATGGACAACTTGAAGGAAGCTGAATTGTCCTTAAGGCTTAGCCTTGGAAGTCCCATCACATCTCCTCTGCCACATCCTATTGTCACCATACTCCATAAGGTTGGCTCAGCCTCAAGAAGAGAAGACATAGACCCCGCTTCTCGATGGGCAGAGTGCCAAGGAATTTGTGGACATGTTTTAGACCACCACGCCCACCTAGGAGTGGTGGCATCAGAAGGTGAACTTGGGATGTCTAATGACAGATGTCTATGGCACATTAGGCCGTAGGACTTCACACAACACCAGGCTGCAAGGAAAGAGGGAACCTTCTTCACAAGGCAGCGGGCATGGAGAGCGGACAGAGAGGAGTGACTCTAAGAAGGTAAAAGCTTTGTCCTGTCCACCAAGTACATCCCAGCCCAGAGGACTAGGGGCTGCTGGGCTGGAGGGATGGTTCTGGGGGCTCAGGGAGCGCCTTATCCAGGGTAGGGTCCTGAATCAGTACCTAGTATGGGGGAGAAGGGAGTTGGAGGTCCTGCATTCTATGAGCTTGGATGGGTCACAGGCCAAACTCCTCAGGGTTTTTGCAAGGAGCTGGTGAGAGAGGGACGTCAGATTGTAGCCACCACAGTGAAACTTGGGAAGTGAAACTTTTTCAAGGCCAACTTTCTCATATGTTGTTTGAAGTCAGCTTTCAGTGGCTCCCCTGCTCAGAGCTGCAGGCAGTTCTGAGCTGCAGGCCCTGACCCAGGGCCAAAACGCACCGAAACTAGCCTGGGGGATGTGGGAAAATGGGGGCTGTGGGTTCCCAGGTGACCCCTGCGGGGATTCCCAGTTGGGGGAAGGGCAGTGAACTCACAGGGCGCTTCTCCTTCAACACCACAGCCACAGGGCTGGGGGCGGGGGAGGGCAGGGACTCTGGCCTAGGAGTCAGCCTGGGTTTTGGTGGCAGCTCCACCAGGAAAGATCTGTGTGACCTTCAGAAGTCACTTCCCTCTCCAGTGCTCAGTTTCCTCATCCATCAAATGTCACATCAGTTGATCTTTAAGGCGCTCTGCTCCCCTGACATCACCAGCTGATCGTCCAGCCTCGAGAGACATCGTTCCCCCAAACCTGTACTCTTAGCCCCCACCCAGAGCCTGCTGACTGGACAAACACACAGGAAGGAGATGTTCTTAAAGATGAGGGCATGGATTCACCCCAGACCCACCTTGATCTCAGGCTGAATCCTCAGGTAGACCTGCCATGTCCCAACTCGCTCCATTCACACGGAGGATGGGGATAGTGTGGACAGCTTGGGGTGGGCCAGCACCACTGTGGGGGGACCACTGGACACATCGACCCGCCTTTCCCAGGGACCAGGAGCATCCTCATCAAGCCCTTCCCCACCAGGAGGGACACTGAGGAGTGTGAGGGAGGAGATGGAAAGATACAAGGCTTGGGCACCCATCCCAGACCAGTTCAGGCTCCCATCACAGACTGTCCTTGAGGCTGGGACTTCTCAGGACTTGTCACAATAGGTATTCATCATTTGGGGTAATTGGTGTTTAATATTCATCTTCCATGCCAGGCTGCTCCGTGAGGCATAGACCAGGTCAGTTTCACTGCCTGATCCCCAAAGCTTGGAACTGTGACTTGCGTACAGGAGGTGCCCAATACATAATTGTTAAGTGAGTGAATGAATGAATACTTTTGAAGCACTTTTAATCTAGTGGGGAAGATTAGGCACATACAAATACTGTGATAAAAAGCCTTCCACATCATTCAACGTTTATTATTAACACACCGGCTAACATATACTGGGGACTAACCCTGTGCCAAGCTAAAGTTTCCAGATTTAGGAAATAAAAATACAGACACCCAGTTAAATTTGCATTTCAGGTAAATAACAAATAATTTTTTAGCATAAGCATGTCCCATGCAACATGGGCATCCTGCATTTTATTTCTAATCTTCCCACCAACCCTAAAGGAGGGGCATTATTATTATGAACCTTTACAGAGGAGGGAACTGAGGCATGGAAGGAATAAGTAATCTGCCCAAAGTTACACAGCTGAAAATTGGTCAAACCAAGGCGGGATCTTGAGTAGCTGGGGCCCCAGGTCAGCCCGCAGCCACCACGCTCTCCTGCCTCCAACACTGTCCATACGTGGTGGGCACTGGGCTGGGCTCTGGGACCCAACAGGGAAAGGTCATTTGCCAGGAAGGGCAATAGCTTGGGCTGGGGTGGATGTGAAAACCTTCCCAGAGGAGGGACGGGAGAGGGAGTGGGGCAGAGAGGTGGGGGAGTCTCGCGGGAGGCAGCTCAGGGAGAGAGACCAACCGGCTTAGACCATCAGCCCACTCCCAGCTGAGACTGACCTCTCTGTCAAATGGGCAGAGCACAGATCCACAGTCTTATCGAAAACCCTGGGGACCAGATGGGCTTTGGAATTCAGAGTTTTTCAGAGTTTAGAAAGCAAATTCAGCACGTGCACTATACATTATACAGCACCTCCATCGGTCTGGCACAGCATGCTGTAATCAGACAAGTATGTCTCTGCAGCAAAACGTATGAGCATCCACATTCAGCAGGGTGAAGACTATAACTTAGTTTCATGTCAGCGCACATCAGGTTTTGCCACGTTGTAACTTTGGTTTCCAGGCATTTGGGCATTCTGGAATTTGGGATAAGAGAGCGCGGATCATTCCCTCTAAGGCCTGGGGGTCGCTGCACAGAGAAGGCGCTTGTCTCGAGGCTTCCCTGCCCTCCTTCCCCCGCCTGCTGGGGACCAGGGAAGAGACGGGCTGGTTGGAGCGGAGGCGGCTAAGGAGTTTCCAAATAGGAAAACCAGCGGCTGTGGGCCCCCAAACGAGGCCGGGCGTTCCCGGGCTGCCTGGGCCGTGAGTCACCGGGGCCGCAGCAGGCAGCGCGCAGGAATGCGGCCCGGCCAATCGCCCGGAAGGCGGTGGGCGGCGGGCAGGCGAGGGCACGGCGGCGCTGAGCCGCTGCCCGTGACTAAGCAAGACCCTCCCTGCGGGCCCCCAGCGGGCCCCTGCCGGGCCCCCAGCGTCTGGCTGCTGCCCTGCGCGGGCGGGGAGGACGCACCCCTTTGTCCCCTGCTCTGCGCCCCCTTGGAGGTTCAAGGGCTGCGCAGGGGCCTCAGAAGAAGATGTGGAAAGAAATAGTACAACTTCCATTTCTATTTACTTGTATATCATCCTTTTAAATTTAAATTTAATTTCTTTTCTTCAAGTAAGTAGTACATTTATATGCTTTAAAAATGTAAAGAGGGCCAGCCTCGGTGGCCTAGTGGCTAAGTTCAGTGCACTCCACTTTGGGAGCTGGGGTTCGGTTCTGGGCACGGACCTACACCACTCTGTTAGGCGGCCCACATACTGAAAAATAGAGGAAGATTGGCACGGATGTTAGCTCAGGGCGAATCTTCATCAGCACACGCACACAAAAAGTGAAGATACAAGGATCTCCAAGAGATATTTGTACTCCCATATTCATAGCTGCATTATTCACAACAGCCAAAAAGTGGAAACAGGGGCATCCATGGAGGGACCAATGGAAAAGCAAAACATCCATACATACCATGGAATGTTATTCCACCTTAAAAAGGAAGGAGATTCCGACACAATGCTGCAACGTGGAGGAACCTGGAAGACGTTGTGCTAAGTGAAGAAGCCAATGACAAAAAGGCACATACTGGATGATTCCACTTATGGAAGGCACCTAGAGTGGTCAAATTCACAGAGATGGGAAGTAGAATGGTGGTTGCCAGGGGCGGGTGAGGCGGCAAGGAGAGTGTGTGTTTAATGGGGACAGAGTTTTAGTTTGGGAAGATGAAAAGAGTTCTGGAGATGGATGGTGGTGATGGTTGCTCAACAGTGCAAATGTACTTAATACCACGGAACTGTACACTGAAAAACAGTGAAGATGGTCGATTTTATGTTATGTGTTTTTTACCACAATTAAAAAGAAAACAAAAAGAAGAAAAATGTAAGGGTGCAAGTCACCCGCCCATTCTTGTCCGGCAGCCAATTCCTTCACTCAAGACACTTAACGTCTCCAGTTTCTTTGGATCCTTCCAGAGAGAGTCTATGCGTATATGGTCATGCTTTGCTTAATGACAGGGACGCATTCTGAAAAATGCATTGTTAGGCGATTTCATCGTCGTGCGAACGTCATAGACTGTATTTAAACCTAGGTGGTACAGCTTATTCGACACCTAGTCTACTCTAATCTTGCGGGGCCGCCGTCGTACATGCTGTCTGTCATTGACTGAAACGTCGTTATGTGCCGCATGACTGTAGTAAAAGCAAATCCACATAATCATGTATATGCATAAATGTATAACTTTAAATATGTAGGAAAGTATAGTATAGTCAAACCTTTTCTTTTTAAAAAAAATGCAAACAGCAGCATACTTTGCAGCTTGTTTTTTCCGTTTAACAATACATCTTGGAGACTTTTCTATACCAATGCCCAAAGAGCTTCCTCATTTTGTTTTGTTAAAAACAGTCTTATTGAGATATAATTTACTTAAATTTATCTATTGTAAGTGTACCGTAAAATGATTTTTAGTAAATTTATAGAGTTGTGCAACTCTGGCCACAATTCAGTTTTAGAATATTTCCATCATACCAAAAGTTCCTTCGGGTCTGCGTCCTGTTTAATCCCCCGTCCCACGCCAGCCCAGCCGACTGCCGATCCGCTGCCTGTCTATGCATTTCCCTTCGCTGGAAATTTCACGTGAATGGAATCATGCAATATGTAGTCTTTTGTGTCGAGCTTCTCTCACTGAGCATAAAGTCTTTGGCGTTTGTCCGTGTTGTAGCGTGTTGAATTAGTTTGCTTCTGGATAGTATTCCATTGTATGGATGTTTCACATTTTCTTTATCCTTTCACAAGCTGAGTGATACTAGGATGTTTCCAGGTTTTTCTATCATGAGTAATGTTGCTATGAACATTCGAGTTCAAGTCATTGGGTAGGCATATGTTTTTATTTTCTCCTGGGTAGATACTTAGGCGAATTGCTGGGTTGGGTGGTAGGTTTATGTTTAACATTTTAAGAAACTGCCAGACTGTTTTCAAATGTGGCTGCACCATTTCACGTTCTCACCTGCAGGGTAGGAGGGTTCCAATCGCTCCACATCCTCGACAACACTGGTTACTATTTGTCTTCTTGATTACAGCCATGGTAGAGGAGGTGTGGAGACATCCCATGTGGTTTTAATTTGCATTTCCCTAATGATGAATGAAATTGAGTATTTTTATCTTCTAATTAGCCATTCATATATCTTCTTTGATAAAATGTCTATTCAAATTTTTTGTCCATTTTCAAATTTAGCTGTCTTCTTATTGAGTTACAAGACCTCATTCTTTTTTATAGCTCAGTAGTAGTCCATTGTATGGGTGGGACATAATTTGTTTCCCATTGATATCTCTAAAGTTTTTCATTTTATAAACATTTTATAGTGAACATAATTTATTAGTGCAATAGTTTATGTTCCAGGCATAAACAGATAAGTGAATTCGTTTTTTGGGAAACATCCTCAAATTATTTTGCTGAGAGGGGATTAGTAAAGCTCGCTGACCCCTAGCTTGAGCCTTCATCCCCATGCCACTCCTCCCCGCCAGCCCCACCACCTCCTTCAGACCTGTTCCAGCCATCCTGAGCTTTGTAAAAACTCTGTTAAAAGCTTGCTCTTCTGGCAGCCTGGCCCCCATAGAGCCTGACCAGAATCCCTTAACCGATGGGGAACCTGAGGTTCGGAGGGGATCTACTAAGGGCAGCATTGGCACAGTCTCACTTTCTGGGGCCCTCTGGCATGACCCAGAGCCCCAGCCACCCTTATTGTGGGTAGCTTCAGTATGGATGACGGGATGACGTGTTCGTTTGGGGTTCCCTGAGCCCACTGGGGCCAGAAGAGCTCAAGTCCAGGCTGATGGGGCTGATGTTGCCCTTGGCCTCTGCACTCCATCCTGGCCTCCCCTTGCCTGCATCTGCCCAGCCTGAGCACACGGCCCCACGCACAGGCCAAGCCCAGAGCGCCCCAAGGAACAGGACTCGGCTGGTCATTTGCTCCCCCGTGGCTGGTTCTTTCTTCTCCTTCATCATCATCATTGTCACCGTTTGTTGCAGGGGTGCCCTGTGCCTGTATATGACATACAGGAGTCCACTGGATCCTCCCACCAATCCTGAGAGGTAGAGCTGATTCGTTCCGTCTGCAGAAGAGGAAACAGAGGCTCAGGGAGGCTCGAGGACTGGCCCTTGAGCGACAGAGAGGGAATCCAAACACAGCTTTGACCAACTCCAAAGCCCACATCTTTGACTGGTCCCGGACCCCACACCAGTGCTCACTCAGCCCTCAGCTGATTTTCCTCTGATTCTTGGCAGACATTTTAGAGATGCTGGCAGGGGACACAATGAAGGTGACACGACAGAAGCAGTGTGGCTCCAGGGTCATAGAGGAGTCTAGCGGGTGAGAATCGAGGGTGCCCCCCTTGCCCTGAGCCAGCGCGGCTGCAGAACAGGTACGATTCAGGGCAGGACAGCGTAAGTGCGAACGGCCGCTGGAGAGCCTGAGGGTCCCGCGGAGCGGGCACCGCCGCCCATCCCCCACCCCAGCCTCAGGCTCAGCCAACAGGGTTGGGGAGGGGAGGTCCAGCTCAGAGGAGGGCGCGTCAGAGGCACCCGAGCTTTCTATCCCCCTCAGGAGAAAGCTAAGCTCTGTAATCACACTCTTGCTTTCACTTTCCCTCTTTCTCAGTACGCATTTCTATTGGAAAACTCCAGACTTGTCTGAGCTGAACCAAAGGAAGAGGGGTTAGTGGGCACCCAAGGCAGCCCGGGGTGGAGGGGGGAAGCAGAGGGTCAGGGCTCCTGTGGCAGATAGTATCAGCTCCCAGGAGCTTAGATCTGATGACCCCATCCTTGACTCTAGAACCATCCACGAATGCCTCCCAAATTCAATCCATGCCCCTTAGTCTGGCATTCAAGGCCTTTCCCTGGCCAGGCTTCAGCCCTCATTCCTCCATACGCTTACTTCAAGTTTTTTGCTCTCATTGTTCCCTCTGCCCAGAATGCCCTTTCGTTCCCCTTCCCTCAGATGCAATGCTCAAACTTCAGTTATCCTTCAAGACCCAGACCAGATGCATCCTCCTCCAGGAAGCCTTCCTTGATTCCCTTAACAGGAAATGACATCTCCCTCTTCTGAATCCCCAAAGCCCTTGGTTCATACCTTTCTGAGGGCACATTCCATTATCTCACCAGCAGTAGGCATTGATTGTTACCCTACCCACCTTCCATCTCCCTTCTGATGATAACACCCAATCTTCCTTGAGAAACCATCTGTCACCCACTTCAGTCGTGTGGTCCAGAAGAAGCTGACTGCACCCTAGGATCCAGAGAAGGGCATGTGACCCAGGCCTGGCAGTCAGAGCATCACATCTTCTCTCCAACAACCCCATCCCCACCCCCAACCACTACAGATCTTGTTTCAGAGTCGGGCCTGTGACCCAGTCAGAGTCAGTTAAATCAAGGCTTCTCTGGTGTGACCAGGAGATGGGCCCATTCTGTCTGGTGGAACTGATGAGCACAGGATGTGGTCCTAGGAGTACAAGCATCTCCAAGAACAAAACCAAAACAGAAAAGCAGAATGAGGTAGATTTTATATAATATGGTTATAAGGACCTGGATCCAGCCAAGCCTGAAGCTGTAATCTTTTCAGACATGGGGACAAAATATTCCCTTTTGAGAGTAGTTCAGTGTTGGGTAACTCAAAGCATAAACTTAGGGCAACAGCTAACTTAGGGGACCACCAGAGAAAGAAAAGAAAAGAGCTCAGCTTTGATAAGCTTATTTAGAATTTTGCAATCAGAAAATCTAAAAAAGTCAATGTTAATTTTGGTGTACGCGCACACCACACATATTTCAAAAACTAACGTTTCAGAAATTAACATTTGAATCTGAATTACTTTCAGAAGTGAAAAGCACACAATCTTCTCTCTCTAGACATCCTGTTACTTGCAACTGAAAAATCCGTGACTGATATACTCCCCCGTGCTCTATTTTTCTGTAGCTAATTTCCTACTTGATCCTACAGGATGGAAGCTCCTGGAAGGCAGGACCTCTTGCCTTTGTGCTCCCACAGCACCAAGCCCAGGGTCAGGCCCACAGAGAAGCTCAGAGATGAGTGTTTGAGAACTGTCTGGATGAGGCGTGAACACTCGCTGCTCTGGCCTTCCCGCCCCAGCTGGGAGCCAGCCCGAGGCCCTGGGACCCCCACCTTCTCCCCAGGCCTGACCTGACAGTGGGCAGCCCTGCCCTGGGCTTCCTGCCTGCCACACCCAGCCAGTGGCTCCCCAGCCAGCAGGGCCTGAAAGCGGTGATTGCCCCGATTGCGAGAGCTCTGGTCTCCAGGGATCCATCGGAAAGACAACATGAGACTCAGAGAGACTTCCAGGCACTTTGGCCGGCATCTGGAGAGGAGCCAGTGGCATCTGGGCCTTGGCTTCTGGAAGCCGTCTGCTGGGGGTGGAGACAAAGGCGAGCAGCTTTGGAAACCAGCAACAGGGAGAAGCCTGACGGCAGGAGGAGAGGAACGGGAGCAAGAGGCCAGGCCAGGGGCTCAGGAAGACCCTCAGTATTCTCCCATCTGCTCTGGCAGCTTGTCTGTGGGCAGTCACCTCAGCCCCATTCGTACCCTGCTGTTCACAACACAAGGTGTCTGAAGGACACTACATTGTCACTAGCCGACGGGTGGGACAGCGATGCATTTGGCGCCCTGCTCCTGTGTATTAGTCAGGAGGGGCTGCAGTAACAAGTTAATCTTCAGATCTCAGCGGCTTAACACAACAGAGGTGTAGTTCTCATTCTCATTCTCAGAGTGTCTATTTCTCGTTCACACAAAGCTGCTGCAGGTGGGCAACTCTGCAGGTCAGCTGTCCTTTGTACAATGACCCAGTGATCCAGGCTGCTTCCTTCTAGCGGCTCCTCCATCTCAAACCGTGGCCTGTATAGTCAGCACTCAAGGAAAAGAGAGCCCAGGAGGGTCGGCTGCCCGCACTTAAATGCTTTGGTCCCGAAGTGACACATGTTACTTCCATTCACAGCCCATTGATCAGAGTTAGTCACACGGCCCCAACCTGGCTGCAAGGAAGGCTGGGAAGTGAGGAGGAGCACACGGCTATCCAGTGAGCCTCGAGTGCCTCTGCCACACTGGGCATCCCAGGAAACAGGGAGACAGAGGCACAGAGGGATTGCCAGACTTTGAAGCGGGATAACTGGGTTCAAACCCGAGCTCTTCTACTCATCGGCTGTGTGACCTTGGGAAAGTTCATCTCTCTGAGCCTTGCTTTCCTCAACTGCAAAATGGGAGTTAAGGAAAAGTCCCTGTCTCATGAGACTGTTGGGAAGATTAATCAGATAATGCTCACAAAAAGTGCTTAACAATGCCCAGCACATGGTAAGCACTAATAAATGGACACTATTTGTAGTCTCAGCTTGTTTAGAAAAAGTTGAAGATGCTCACCATGATTGAAAAATGTAGCTGAGACACCAGCAGAGCTTGCATCAGGCTCACAGCCTCACTTTCTACCACTGGCCCCTTTCTCTGCTCAGCCCAGTGTCCCCTTACTCTACTTCTCTCCCCTCTAGAAGGACATATAAAGACCCACAGTATGTGAGAATCCTGCCCTCTCTCCCAGGGCACATGTATCTGAAGCCTCAGTGTTGGTTGTGGAGAGAAAGTCTTGGCCCTCAATTGAAGGGGTTCCAAACCTTATGAGCAGATGAGAAAGGGGGAGCTCTGCCCCTAAATGTTGCTCCTGCTCATGTTTATGGCAAACAGGATGCCCACAGAATGGAAGACTTCAATGTGGATATTAAAGTCCCAATCTTCCTCACCAAAATAAAATAAAATAAAATAAAAATAAAGTCCCTGAAAACCCTCTTGGAGGAGGTCATATTTCAGCAAGTGTCTAGACACTTGCTGAGGGAGACAGAGAGCAAATTCAGAGACAGAGGAAACCGTGAGAAACCCATTTTGGGGATGGGGTGGGGGACAATCCCTGATATACAAACAGCCCTCTACAGTTTACAAAGCAAAGTTACAAGACTGGTTAAAACTCATCAGGGCTCAGTGGCAGAGACAGCAAAATCCAGGCTCTCCTTTCCAGTGTCAAGTGGTCACCGGGAGACAGCTGCTGAGCCAAGGACCACATTTCCCAGGCTCCCTCGCATCTAAGTGTGGCCCCATGATGATACGTACACCTTTCTTTGAAGGGGTTTTGGGAGCACTGTGAGGGGGTACAGAGGGGTGACAACCCCCTTGGCACCACCACTGCCCCACCCCCCACAGCCCCTTGGCCTAGCAACAGGGCAGCTCCCATGCCTTCCTCCTCTCCCTCCCCTCGCACACCCTTTCTGATGAAGCAGGGATAGGACCCAGGATGGGTGGAATTTGAGCTCATCCAGTTTTCTGTTTCTTGAGAATTCTTCCTCAGAGCATGCACTGGAAGTTGTGGTCCTTCTGAGAGGTGTGGGCAGCTGACTCTATAACTGGGTGGGGCAACACGGAGAAATGAGACTGGAGAAACCACTGAGGGTGGCAGTCGGTGGGGGAGAGCTGCAAGCCAGCCCAGGAGCTGGGCTGTAATATTCTGAGCAGAGTAAGTCCCAGGTGTTTCGGCCTCCATCTCCTCCCTGCAGGCTGGGCCAGCTAAGGACCAGAGGCCGAGGCAGAGCGTAGAGCGGGCAGAACATGCCACCCAGGCCAGCTCACCTGTTCACAGAGGGCCATGCTCATCCCAGGCCACGGTGGCAGCAGCTCTGCCAGCAGGCTGGTTGAGTGACACAGCTCTGAAGGTCAGAGGGCAGGGAGAGGCCCCTTGGCACTGGCCTGCCTTCCTTCCCTAGGAAAGGTTTGAGGAAGGACTTGCCTTCTTAGGAACAGGACAGAGAAAGGAAGCCAGTCTGCCACACTGTATTGTGCATCTAACTTCCCTCCCATCACAGGGCCACACTTTTTTTGACCCTCTCAGACCCTCTAGAATTGCCTGTAGTTAAATGGCCCTTCCCCA
Organism: Equus quagga; assembly: GCF_021613505.1. Lineage (NCBI taxonomy): Eukaryota > Metazoa > Chordata > Mammalia > Perissodactyla > Equidae > Equus > Equus quagga. Next base: position 98,147,015 of record NC_060277.1, on the reverse strand, counting down.
CACCTCGGATCTCCTGAGGGACTGTCTCTTCTGTCGCTGCTCTGGCATTCAGCTCTGCTGCCAATGATAGAAAACGAAATTTGAAAAACTTCCATTTACAATAGCATCAAAAAACCCATCAAACACTTAGGAATAAATTTCACAAAGATGGGTAGGAGCTTTGCACTAACGACTACAAACTATGGCTGAGAGGAATTCAAGACTAAAGAACTGTGTTTACGGATCGGAAGACTCGATAGTGCCCAGAGGTCAGTTCTCTCCGAAATGATCTTCAGATGCAACTCAACTTCGATCATAATTCCAGTACATTCTTTTGTAGAAATTGACATGTTGATTCTAAAATTCTTACAGATGTGCAAAGGAGCTAGAGTACCCAAAGCTTCTGGAAAAAGAACAAAATTGGAGAATTTACCCTAATTGACTTCATAACTTATCATGAGGCTACAGTAATTGAGACATTGTGGCCCACACAAGGATAAACAAATACATCAATGGAATGGAACACAGAACCCAGAAACAGACGACAATTAAATAGTCATTTGATTTTTTTATACAATCACCAAAGCATTTCAATGGGCAAACAACTGAATATCCACATGGGAAAAAAATAAACTTCAGTCCCTCCCTCGCACCAGCCACAACAATTGATTTTAGATGAAGAATAGAGCTCAATCAGGAGCTAAAACCATAAAGCTTCTAGAAGGAAACGTGGGAGAACATCTTTGGGATTTAGAGGTAGGCAAAGGTATTTTAAAATAGATCACAGAAAGCAATAACTTTTTAAAAGGTTGATACGTTAGACCTCATCAAAACAAAAAACTTGTACTCATCAAAAAACACCGTTAAGAAAACGATAGCAAGCCTCAGACTGGCAGAAAAGATTTGGAAAATATACCTGACAAAGGACGTGTACACAGAATATATAAAGAGCTCCTACAACTCCACAATAAAAAGATAAAGAGCCCAATTTTTTAAATAGACAAAAATTTGAATAAAAACTTCACAAAGGAAGATATATAGATGGACAAGAAGCACATGAAAGTGCTTAATATCATTATTCGTTAGGAAAACGCAAAATAAAGTCACAGTGAGACAGCCACATACACCTAACAGAATAGCTAAAATTAAAGACGGACAACATCAAAGGCTGACAGGGATGTGGAATAACCAGAACTCTCACACATTGTTGGCAAGAATGTAAAATGAAACAACCACTTTGGATAAAGATCTGGTAGTTTCTTAAAACAAAACCTACCTGATCCAGCAACTTCACTTCAGGTATTCACCTAAGAGAAATGAAAGCACGTGTCCACAAAAAAGACTCACACAAGAATGCTCACAGCCACTATTCCTAATCACTAAAACTCAGAAACAGCTCTGGTGACTATAACAGAAGGATAAATAATTCTTCTGCTATAATCGTAAAGCGGGATGGTACTTAGCAATAAAAAGGAATTAACTACCAATACGTGTACCATCCTGAATGAATCTCCCATTATGCTGAGAGAAAGGAGCTAGACACAAAAGGGTGCATACAATATGATTTGATTTATATGAAGTCCAAGAAAAGGCAAAACAAGTCAACGGTGAAAAAATTAGCATAGTGGTTACCTGGGGAGGGGAGGAAGGGACTGACTAGGAAGAAGCTTGGAGAACTTCCTGGGGTGATGGTTTTGTACTATCTTGAGAGGGCCTTGAGTTATACAGGTACAAGCATTTGTCAAATTTCACCATAATTAAGATATAAGTATAATTAAGATCTGTGCATCTGTTGTATATAAATTTTACCTAAAAAAACTAAACAAATATTGAACTCTAGTTAATTATATACATCCTGAAGTGTTTAGGGGTAAAAAATATTGATGTCTGCAACTTTCTTTGAAATGGTTCAAAAACATAAAAAGATGGAAGGATAGGTGGATGGGTGGGTGAGTGGGCTGGCAGATGAACAGATGGATGGGGAGAGGGATGTACAGACACACGATTAAGCCAATAAAGCAACATGTTAACTGTAGACTCCAGTTGGTAGGTATATGAGGGCTCACGTACAATTCTTTCAAATTTTCTGTAGGTTTGAAATTTTTCATAGTAAAAAGTTTTCGGAAAAAAACAAAACAGACAAATAAACAAATCTTCATCAGCTGAGTCTGGACCATTTCCCTTCCTTCTAAGAGACCGTGGAGACTCTCTCATCAGGCCCCGAGTTCTTGCTCACTTTGTTCACTGAAAGAAGTCACTGCCGATCCGTCATCACTCAGACACTCACCCCAAGCAGCCTGAGCCCTCTCCTCACCCTTTAAACCCTGCCCCTGGGCTCTCTGGAACGCCCACTCTTCCCCCGTCTCTCTTGGAAATTTCTCCCTCCCTCCTAGCCCTCATAGAAACCAACCTAGCCCTTGAGACACTGCCTCCAGCTCATAAGAAGCTATTTTTTTCTCTCATATTCCAAGTACCTCAGAGGCAGGAGGTGGGGGTGGGCGGATGTTTTCCTTGCTCCCCACTGTTTCTTCCCAATAATTTCTTTTCCTTCCTCCCTCAAAAATCCCAGCTCCTTCGAAGTTCACACCAACTGGCTAAACCTCCCTGCCTCTCTCCAGTGCCTCCACCTACCTCCTGACCAGCCTCCTAGTTCATTGCAAGCTTTAGCTCTGGGCACCATCTCCGCTCCACCCCCCCACCCTGTCAATATGCCTGTGACCTCACCATCCACATGCACGGCCCTTCAATACTCTGGCCTCTCAGTCACTTGACCTCCTCACCTGCAAAGTTCTTTTCCTCCCCACCATCTCAGCTGCCCATTCCCCACAGCACATTCTAGACCCTGTCCCACCTCTGACGTCCTGATTCAGGTATCCCACACCTGCACGCCCTCACCCTTCCCTCCAGCTCGGACTCCCTCTCCCGCTGCGGCCGCACTCCGGACATCTCCAATCCAGTCTCCTCTCTTATTCCCTTCCTTCCTTCCCACCCAAATACCTTACCTCCTTTCCTGCTTTAGTTTTCTCTGTAGCACTTATCATCTTCTAACATCAATAAAACTTACTTATTCATTTTATGAGTTGACTCCCTCCACCCAGGAGAATGTAGGCTCTGTGAGGAGAGGTGTTTTTGTCTGTCTTATTCACTCCTGTAACCTCAGCACCGAGAACAGTACCACGGCATGCAGTGGGTGCTCAATAAACTCTTGTAGAAAGAAAGTAGGGGGCGGCGCCAACTTCAGTTAGAAAATAGAAGCAATCCCTCAGGAGTACCCTCACCTTCTCACCCGCTCCACCCTCTGTATTATGTTCTCCTTCTCCTGTGACAACTGGAAGAGCGTGCTGCTTCCCTCCAACCCCGTTTGCTCCACGTGGGCTGTAGATGCATCTCCTCTCATCTCGAGAACCAGACTCCTGAGATGTCTTACCCCCTCTGCCATCACCAATTTCTCCATCTGAATCAGGTCATTTCACTTGCCTCTACTATCTCCCATATTTTCAAATTCTTCTTTCGACTCCAAATGCACATCCAACTACTGTGCCATTACTTTGCTCTCTCTGCCTCAATTCCCATTCATTCTCAACCTACCCACAGCCATCTTGGCCCGGGAAGTGACTTTTAGGATGGGAAATCATGTGCCAGAATGAAATGGAAAGCACAAAGAGTCTGGGTTCCCAGTGATCCCAAGGAATGATAGTACCAGCCGTGGACTACCTGCCTTCAGGCTTCTGTTTGGTGTTAGAGAAATAAGTTCTATCTTGTTTAAGCCGTTGGTATTTTGAGTTTTTCCCTTATTTTAACTGAGTGAATCCTAAATGATAGATCTATCTTCCTAAGAGGCTGCGAGCCATGAGGGCAATGGCTATATTTCTTTTCTTCAAAGTGCTTTGCAAACATAGATTCTAAATAAATGTTTCTTGGGATAAATGAGATCTTGAAAATTAGGCAGAGGCATCAAAACAGAGGACCACCTTGGGCACCGGCCTAGGGTTTGCAGCCAGGGTTTCTTTGCTACGTCAGGAGGTGTGGTCATGGGTGGGATGAGCGAGGCCAGGGAAGACATAGTGAGGAAGTAAGAGGAAGCGAGAGGCTGTAGGTAATGATTCATGTTTGGTTTCGTTCTGTTTGTGTCTAGGCTGATAACTTTATCAGTCAGAGGGTGCACCCTGAGTTCCATCTCTAGGTTTCTTTTCTTTTTTGTAACAGCTTTACTAAGCTATAATTTGCATACCATATAATTCACCCATTTACCATGTACAATTCAATGGTTTTTAGTATATTCACAGAGTTGTGCAACCATCACCACAGTCAATTTTAGAACATCTTCATCACCTCAAAAAGAAACCCCGTACCCTTTAGCAGTTGTCCCCATTCCTCCACCCCCACTTCAGCCCTAAGCAAGCACTAATCTACTTTCTATCTGTATAGATTTACTTACTCTGGACATTTCACATAAATGAGATCATACAATACGTGGCCTTTTGCGTCTGGCTCCTTTCACTTAGCATAATGCTTTCAAGATTCACCCATGTTGTAGCATGAATCAGTACGTCATTCCTTTTTATTGTTGAATCATATTCTACTGTAAATTCCACTGTATGGACAGGTGCATTGATTTATCCATTCACCTGTTGATGGACCTTTGGGTTGTTTCCACTTTTGGGCTATTATGAATACTGCCATGAACATTCATGTACAAGTTTTTGTGTGTATCTGTGTTTTTAATTCTCTTGGGTCCATACCTAGGAGTGGAATTGCTGGATCATGCGGTACCTCTGTGTTTAACCTGTTGAGGAATTCACCCCTCTGGCCTGCAGCTACTTAGGTGTGCATTGCCATCAGTCAGAGGTTGGTCTTGGCCTTGATTAGGGTTAGCTGAGTTTTTAACTGTTTTCCAAAGCAGCTGTACCATTTATATTCCCACCAGCAGTGTATTTCTCCACGTCCTCACCAACAGTTGTTATTGTCTGTTTGTTGTTGTTGTTGTGTTGTTATTATTATTATTATTATGGCTATCCTAGCAAGTGAGAAGTGGTAACTCATCATGGTTTTGATTTGCATTTCCTTCTTGACTAATGATACTGAGCATCTTTGCATAGGTTCATTGGCCATCCATATATCTTTTGGGGGGAATGTCTATTCAGATCTTTTGCCTGTTTTTAAAATAGGTGGTCTGTCTTTTTATTATTGAATTGTAAGCATTCTTTATATATTCTGGATACCAGGCCCTTATCAGATACATGATGTGCAAGTATTTTCTCCCATTCTATGGGCTGTCTTTCACTTTCTTAATGGTGTCCTTTAGAGCAAAAACGTTTTTCATTTTGATGAAGTCCAATTTATTTATTTTTTATTTTGTTGCTTGTGCTTTCAGTGTCACATTTAAAAAACCATTCCCTAATCCAAAGTCATGAAGATTTACCCCTATACTATGTTTTCTTCTAAGAGGTTTACAGTTTTAGCTCTTATATTTAGGTCTTTGATCCATTTTTAATTAATTTTTGTATATAGTGTGAGGTAGGGACTCCAATTTCACTCTTTCGTATGTGGATATCCAGTTGTCCCAGCTTCATTTGTTGAAATTCTTTCCCCATTGAATTGTTTTGGCATCCATGCCAAAAATTTATTGACCATAAATGTGAGGTTTATTTCTGGACTGTCAACTCTATTCCATTGATCTCTGTGTCTATCCTTATGCCGGTACCACATTGTCTCGATGACTGTAGTTTTGTAGTAAGTTTTGAAACTGGGAAGCGTGAGTCCTCCAACTTTGTTCTTCTTTTTCAAGACAGTTTTGGCTCTTCTGGATCTCTTGAATCTTCATATGAATTTTAGAATCAGCTTATCAATTTCTGGAAATGACAGACTCCAATAGGGATTGCATTGAATCTATAAAGTTGTCATCTTAACAACACTAAGCCTTCTAATCCACAAGTATAGGATGTCTTTCCATTTATTAAAGAACATCTTCTTTAACATCTTTCAGCAACGTTTTGTAGTTTTCAAGAGTATAAAGTTTGCACTTATTTTGTAAAATTTATTCCTAAGTATTTTATACTTTTTGATGCTATTGTAAATGGAATTATTTTCTTTATTTTATTTTTGGATTGTTCGTTGCAAGTGTATAGAAGTGCAGCTGATTTTTGTATCCTGCAAACTTGCTGTACTTGCTCATTAGTTCTAATAGTTTTTTAGTAGTTTCCTTAGGATTTTCTATATAAAAGATCATGTCATCTGAGAGTATAGATAGTTTCACTCCTTCCTTTCCAATCTGGACGACTTTTATTTCATTTTCTTCCCTAATTGCCCAGGGTAGAACCTCCAATTCTATGGGGTTTTTTAAACAGCTTTATTGAGGTATAATTGACATACAAAAAATTGCAGATATTTAATGAATATAATTTGATATATTTGGACATATGCATACATCTATGAAATCATCACCACAATCAAGGTAATAAACATATCCATCACCTCCAAAAAGTTTCTTCATGTCCTTTTGTTTTGTTTCGTTTTTGGTAGTAAGAACATTTAACATGAGATCTACCCTCTTAACAAAATGTTTTTAATTTTTTTTTTTAAAGATTGACAATGAGCTAACAACTGTTGCCAATCTTTTTTATTTTCTTCTCCCCAAAGCCCCCCCAGTACATAGTTGTATATTCTAGTTGTGAGTGTCTCTAGTTGTGGCATGTGGGACGCCACCTCAACATGGCCTGACGAGCGGGGCCGTGTCCGCGCCCCTGGATCCGAACCGGCAAAACCTGTGCCTGCCGAAGTGGAGCGTGCGAACTTAACCACTTGGCCACAGGGCTGGCCCCTTAACAAAAATTTTAAGCACACAATACAGTATTATTAACTATAGGTACTACGTTGTACAGCAGATCTCTAGAACTCACTTATTTTGCATAACTGAAACTTTATACCCATTGAACAATAACTCTCCATTTTCCCTTCCCTCAGCCCCTGGCAACCACCATTCTACTTTTTGCTCAGTACACTGTTGAACAGCAGTGTCAAGAGTGGACATACTTGTTTTGTTCTAGATCTTAGAGAGAAACTATTCAGTCTTTCACCATTAAAATGTTAACTGTGGGGTTTTTGTATGTGCCCTTTCAAGTTGAGGATGTTCTTTACTATTCCTAGTTTGAGTGTTTTTATCATGAAGGGGTGTTGGATTTTGTCAAATTCTTTCTCTGTGTGTATTTAGATAATCATATGGCTTTTGTCTTTTATTCTGTTGATATGCTATATTACCTTAGTTGATTTTTGGATGTTAAACCAACCTTGCATTTCTGGGATAAATCTCACGTGGTCACGGTGTATAATTTTTTTTGATATGTTGCTGGATTTGGTTTGCTAGTATTTTGTTGAGGATTTTTTTTTTTTTTAAGATTTTTTTTATTTTTTCCTTTTTCTCCCCAAAGCCCCCCGGTACATAGTTGTGTATTCTTCGTTGTGGGTTCTTCTAGTTGTGGCATGTGGGATGCTGCCTCAGCGTGGTCTGACGAGCAGTGCCATGTCCGCACCCAGGATTCGAACCAACGAAACACTGGGCCGCCTGCAGCGGAGCGCGGGAACTTAACGACTCGGCCACGGGGCCAGCCCCAGAGGATTTTTGCATCTATATTCATCATAAATATTGGTCTGTAGCTTTCTCTTCTTGTGATGTCTTTGCTTGGTTTTGTTATCAGGGTAATACTGGCCTTATAGCATGAGTTGGGAGGTGTCTAAGTTTCTTTTTGACTAATCTTTTGGTCAAGCTTATCTCTTGATCTTTACAACATTCTGAGAAAAAGCCAAGGCCTGGGAAGGTTTCTCAGGGGTTCTCAACTTGAGAATGCATCACAATCAACTGGGAGATTGTTCAAAGCAGATTCCTGAGTCCTGGCTCAAGAGACTGACTCAGAAAGTCTGCAACAAGGCTGGGGACTCTATTTCTAACAAGTACCCCCAAGAGATTCTGAAATTAGCGCCCTTTCATTTCACTTTAAGAAACACTGATAGCGTTGCCCAAGATGACCCAGCTAAGTAGCCACAGAGGATGGGCTAGAAAAGTAATGTTTCTTTATACGGGAGTCTCATAGCCTTCAGTGTTTTCATGTCCATTTTGAACATCTAAGGGGGAAGCTGGAGTCTGCACCATTTCCCAAACTTATTTGTCCACAAAATATTTTATTTTGGACGAGCATCTCACAAGATTGATGTTCCACAGAGCACACTTTGCCCCCAAAATTACTCAAATGTCCCTCTGAACTCTCATGGGGCTTTGTTTTAAGCACTCACCCCACTGGCCTGCAGCTGCCTGTGTATGTGTGGCCATCAGTCAGAGGTCTGTTCAGGCCTAGATTAGGGTTGGATGAGTTAGGCATTTGTCTCACGAGCAAAATTTCAGGAAGTGCCAAAAAACTCAGTAATCAAGATAAATTATTATTGGGAGGCTGGGTCAACCAGAGAGCCCATCAGGCAGCCAGTGGGATAAGGGAGGGTATAACAATATAGAGGGAACTTAATAACGATCACTGTGAGTGGGACCAAGAGAAAAGGTTTACCCAGCTGGGCTCCAGCCCTGGGGCAGCAGGGTAGTCAAGCCAGGCCTGTTGTCTGTCTCCTCCATGGACTGTGACCCCCTCCAGAGTAGGGGAGCAGAGGCAGGTCTTCTTCGTTCTGAACCTTCAGTCTGAATCCACAATGCCCGGAACACAGAATTGTTTAACTCCCTCCTGGGGAGAGCACAAGGATAAAGCCAGGTTTACTTACCTCCCAGCTCTCATTTGAGCATCGAACCCCATGGAGGCACAAGGAGACTCAGCCAATGCACATTTTGAGGTAACTGAATAGATTTCGCTTAGAAAGCTTCCCAGGGTATCTAAGCAGTCTTTGTTATGGTGCCTCCTTTGGATGTGCTCCCAAATCTGAATTGGGGGGAGGGGGCTGGGTGCCAAAGAGTTTCTGGAAAAAGTCTATCCTTTCCCAAATACCCTTCCTCTCTGTGTCCAACAGAGCTTGACCTCAAATGTGCAAGCTCTAACCTTCAAAAGAGTTGGGCTTGGGCCTGATTGGGCTGGCGCTGGATATTTGTGATTTGTGCAATCATTGTGGCCTGATCAGGCTCTGTAGCTGGGAGGCCCTCAGCCCTGACCTTGGGAAAAAATCTGAAAGCCAAGAGTAGTTGCCCGGGGACACCTTCCTGGGCCCACCCTTCAGGCTGGTCCCAGGACATTCACCTATTTCAACCCTACTCATTCCTGTGTCTCATTAAAAGTGTGTTATAGGACTCCTGTCTCTTCCTTGGAATTTCCATTTCTTTTTAATTCCAAGAACTATAAAACCTCGTCAATTAATTGGTGACCACAGGAACAGAAGTGTTCCCTTTAAATGATTTGTGTAAAAAAGTTCTTACAGTGACTCCGCAGTGACCTGCTCAAGAGAGGAAACGTTTTACTCTCTTAGGCAACATCCAACTGCAGATAAGCCTCCAGCTGATTAGAGAAGATTCTCGTCTAAGCAACAAAGAACTGATTCCCCGCGACCTCTACTTGTCAACACGTCATAAATTTACTTTGAGTTGCTTCATAACTTCAAAAGTACAGTGATGTCTACTGGGAATTAAGCTTTACAATAACTTGATGTGTCAAACAAATAAACTTCAGAAAGCAGGGTCCAGCTAGAGTCCCAGAAAGCTGCCTTGGTGTGCAGGCTTTAGGGTTGCTGGAGGGCTGGTTCTTAGGGACTGTGGAATTGGCCCTAGCTCTAGGATGCTGGCTCTCAAAGGAAGGTCATTCCCCAGAGGGGGAACTGAGACCCAGGGCTGGGGAGAGGGGTTACTTGTCCACATTTACACAGCAGCAAAACTGAGGTTAAGACATGGGTCTCCAGATGCCAGATCCTATCTCCCTTTCCCTTCCCTCTCCCAGGGCCCAACCCCTCTGCTCTGATCCCCTTTCTCCAGGGAAGGCAGAAAAGAATCCGACAGCTGACTGAGGGAGCGCGTGTAGGAAAGAGACTCGGCCATTTTCTCTTCTCATTTAGTCTGCTGCATTTTAAGTTATTAATTTTTATTGTGCCGTGAATATCCTGTGTCAAATGAATTTCAGGCAGGTGGGAAGAAAGTGGTGAACAGGTAGGAGGCCTCTGAAGTCACATCTGCAGTAAGACAGAAGTTCTCACTCTTGACTGCCTGGTAGAACCACCAGGGGTCATTTTAAAAGTCCTGATATCCAGGCCACACCCCATAACAATTACACCGGAATCTCTGGGGATGGAATTCGGGCATTAAGATTTTTTTTTTAGACTCCCCCTTGATTCCAACATACAGCTCAATTTGGGAACCGTGGCAGTAAAACCACTCTAAATCAGACGAAGCCAACCTATTCCACAGGGTGTGACGGCTGTGGCTAGGGTAGAGAAGGTCCACCATTTATGAAAACAAAGCTGTGTGATCTCACAGTCTCGTCGGATGGGCCCTGGGCTGTCCCCCTCACTCAGCCCTGTTGCCAGAGGGAATCCTCATCACAGCAGTGTGCCTTTGTAGCGTGTGTGCGCTGCCCTCCCAGGCGTTCTGCTGAGTGCTTTATGCGCATGGCTTCATTTTCCCCACAGCTGCCCGACAAGCCAGGTGCAATTATTATCCTCACTTGGAAGATGACAAACCTGAGACCCAGGTTGAGAGACCTGCTGAGACGGAGCATGACCCCACGTCTGTGTGACTCCTAAGCCTGTCTTCCAGGAAGTATTTGCTGAAGCCATTACTATATGGATTAATATTGGGGTTAAATACAACAGAGGCTGCACAAATACTTCCTGGGCACCTCCTGTGGGCTGGGCACTGAGCTGGGTGCTGGGCATAGAGTGCTGAGCTGGCCAGGACAAGGCCCTGCCCTTAAGGAGCTTACATCCCAGTGGGCAGACAGACTCTATTTTAAGACTCTACTCAATTACTCACACCCATAAACGGGTCACTTCCAGATGCCAAAGGCTGTGAAGGAGGCCAGAACAGGGAGTAACGGCAGGGACTACTTCTGCCAGCGTGGCAGGAAGTGAGGAAGTGAGACCTGGAGAAGGAGCCAGTCTGGTTCCAGCAGCAGCAAGGCACAGCCCTGATGGGCAGAGGAGGGGCGCAGCAGACTGCCCAACTTCCCCCTCTACTGAGAGAGCCAGAGGAGGCCCCTGAGGGTCCCAGGCAGAGCGGTGACAGGATCAAATTTGGGTCATTAAGAGACCACCCCCAGCAGTGGACTCAGTCTCAGCACCCATCAGCTGGGCGACCTGTCCTCCCCACCTCTACCCTCATCCTCCTCTGGCAAAGGAAGGGCGAGGCCAGTGGCATCTCAGGCCACCAGCCCACCGAGCCCACGGGTCAAGGGCTGAGGAGCACATTTGTCATCCGCTCCAGCTCAGATTCTTAGGAAATACCGAAATAACAAGAGACCAAAGCAGCCTAACCCAGCCAGAGAAACTGTAAGGTTTTAATCAGAAACATCACAAAAATGAAAACCTTAACCCAAACCATCCCTGCCAGCTGCAAATTCAGTCTCTCCTTCAAAGTCTTTCAAAAGAGTCCTCTGTATACTTCATAGCAGTCAGTTTTTGTTCTTAAACAATATCCATGGGCTGAGGCTTCTTCATCCTGGGCCTAAATCTTCTTTACTGAAATCTAATATGAATACCAGCTTTTCACTAATATTTCTATGTGTAGAGATTATGTATATTTGAAGAGAGTAAATAGTTTTCCAACAAAAAGTTAAAAATTAAAGATGACCCCAGATCTAATATAAAATAGCGGCTGTTCTCTTAAGCCACTTTCTCCCCTGGGTTCTGCACCCAGTAGGTGCCTAACGTATGTTGCCAGTCAGGAAGCAGTGAAGAGGAGCACAGGAAGGAGGGAGGTACGTCCGGGGCAGCACAGCTGAGGACCTGGTCCTGGCCTGGCCCTGAGCAGGGCAAAGACAAAAGTCCAGATCCTTAAGAACACTTGTGGGGGACAGCAAGAGACCTGTCACATCTATGAGCCCCCTGTCGGCACATTCCAGCAAGGTCCTGAGCCCTTCCACAGTCACTCCAATCCTTGCCACCTATCTCGGTGCAAAACCCAACACAGAAACACACACACACACACACACGTTGGCAGAAACACCATGGGGTGTCAGATTTAACACAGCCAACTGAGGTCAGGATTGACAGATCTAAATGCTTGTCCCAGCACTGTCCCTACCAGCTGTGTGACCTTGGACAAGGTACCTAACCTCTCTGATGATCAGTACGTTCTCTAGTCAAACGGGGTAAATAATCACATAAGACGTTCCTCAGGGGGTTGCTATGAGGACTGATGAGGTTATGGAGTGACGTGGTTTGTGAGCTGGACCCACGCAATTCATCGGATTCGTTGTTACCTTGGGTCTGACTCTGAAGCAGGGGTCCAAGAGGGACAGCCAGGAGAGGAGGGGGAAGGTAAGGATGTGGGAACCCTGAGAACGTCCTCAAACCCCAAGGCTAGGCACCTTGCAGCTGCTCTGGTCTCCCCCAGTGAGGCTCACAGACACTGTGAAAACACTGGGGCTTCCCCATGGCAGGTCCTGCGCCAGACATTTTCCGCAGGATCATCTCGTAAGAGCGTGAGGAGGCAGATGCTCTCATTCTCCCCTTCTACAGAAGAGGCAACTGAGGCTCGGCAAGCTTCTACTTCTAGGCTGAGCCAGGCATTCCCCTCTAACCTCTGAGAGGTAATCTGTGCTGCGTGGCCTCGTGGCAGTAAGGCAGCTTCTTCGGGACAGGAAAGTGCTAGGAGCTCCCCCACAGGGCCAACTTATCCTTCAGGCACAAGGCCCACAGCACCTTAGGGGCCCAGGAAAAGGTTTTCATTTTAACTTCTTTTAAAGTCAGAAGATAAGGTGAATGAAATTACTGAGTATATAATCATGAATCCAGCTTGGATTATATTCACCTTTATACCAGGTTGTATGATATACTTTTTTATATTTTTATGGAGGAAGGGGCCCACGAAGGCACAGTCCGGTCCCCGCACAGGATAGGAAGGCCAGGAACTCTTGCCCTGACCCCTCCTCTCCCCATGTCCTCTTGGCTCCTGCAGGGGCTCAGTGAGGCCTGGTCAGAGCAATCCCAGCGCATCTGTCGAGGCCCAGGACACTGTGGCTTGGCCTGAGGAACCACTCCCCCACACCCTGTCTCTGTCCTTCCCCTAGGGCCCCCCATCATCGCAGCGTCCTTGCAGGCCAGGGCCAGGAAGGGTGTGTTCCGATTTCTGGCAGAGCCCAGCTTCCTGTTTTTCTCCAAGTGGACAAGGTCAGGCTGCTGCTGGAAGGGGACATGGGGACCAGTTGTGGGCCAACAGATCCCAGTCGCACTGATGGGCTTGGTAGCTGAGGGAGGAGGGGACAGCAGGCAAGCCATGCTGGGCCCCTGGAGCCCCTCCCCTTCCACCCAGAGGGCCCTCTCTTCCTGACAGCCCGGCAGACCTCCGCTCTCCCAGACCTCCATAAGGCCTCCTCATTGTCTCTGACCTCCTGGGCTTCAATGTGCTCATCTGTGAGACAGACAGGGAGGTTCGGCAGTAGCTGCCCACCTAGGAGGATCCAAGTCAGGCTGAGATGGAGCAGAAAGGGCTCTGTCAGCCATGAAGACCTCATCAGCCACCCATGCATTAGGGCTGCGGACGAGGAGCCGTGATAATAACAGCGTCTGTTTATTGCTTCTCTGCCTGTGCAGGGCTCTGCCCCTGTGCAATTTCATCTTCATGATGACCCTCTGAGGGTGGATTTACTACTCCTATTTTGTGACTGAGGAAAGCGAGGCTACATGCCTAGCCTCTGGTCCCAGGGGTAGGAAATGACCAATGTCAAGCTGTGCCCACCACGGCCACCTCCCTCCTCACACTGCTGAGTTGGGCGGTAACGACCCAGAACAGGTGAATCCCAATCTCCCTCTGGCTGATGCCTTGCAGGCCCTGACCAAAGAAGCTGAGGAATTACTGGGTGGGAAAGTAAGATGCTTCACTAGCTGGAACCCACAGACACCAAGGATTATGGAAAGAGCCAGCCCGCAGCCTTCAGCCCCAACCACCCCTGTGCCACCATCCATCAAACATTATTCATTGAGTGCCGGCTAGATGCCAGGTGCATGCCTTCCTCAGGATGCCTTTTGGGGACTTTTGAGGGGGCGGAACCAGACTCTTCAAGTTCAAATTCTAGCCCTGACACTTACAAGCCATAGGGCTTTGGGCAAGTTTTATAACCTATCTTTGCCTCAGTCTCCTCCCCTGTAAAATGGGGATAACAATACTACTGACCTTACAGGGCTATTATCCAGATTAAGGCATTAACACATTAATTCATGTCACATGTCATCATCAGCATCCTCCCTCCCTTCTTCTTTTTCAACCCTTCTTGCCTGACTTGGCCTCACTCCTTTCATCCACTCGCTCTGCCCCCTGCTCTCTCTGGTTTACCCCTCCCTCATCCCTTCCAGGGCATTTCTTGACATTGGGGGGAACATACAAGGCGAGGAAGCAAGGGCCAAGAGTACACAACACCATGGCCAAGGTAGGAGCCACGTGGAGAATGCAGCCATGTGAGAGAGCAGGGTTCCACACTGCAAAGTGCCCAAGGAGGGCCCTTGGTCTCCTCTCTCACTGAGCCCTCTCAGGTCCAAAGGGAGAACAAGAAGTAGCTGGGCCACACGGAAGCAGACTTTTCATCTGGGTGACCCCGAGCACGAAAAAGAAATGGTGGACAGAGCCTCCCATCTCCAGTAAGAGCCAGCCCAGGGCAGCCCGCCCATTAGCTCAAGGACTTATGGGATGCAGAAAAACAAAATAAGAGTTTAGTGCCTGGTTCCTGGGTAGGCACTCATGAAATATTTGTCAAATGGATAAATAACTCTGTGTGGCAGTAGCATAGAGGGTGTTGGATATACGAGCAGAAAGGAGAAGGGGTACTGACAGCCACATCTGCCATGCTGAATGTGGACCAAGATGGCAGCTCACAGGACAATACCAATAGCTAACGCTGGAGGAGCACTTCCTGCATGCCCCAAGCACTATTCTAAATGTCTTACCCATGTGACTCATTATTTCTCCTAACCACCCTGTAGAATAGTTCTGTTATCATCACCTCTGTTTTACAGACAGGAAACTGAGGCACAGAGAGATCAAGAAGCTGGCCTGAGGATACACAGTCCCAGGCACTCTGGCTTCAGGAGCCTTGCCGTTAACCACCATGCTCTCCTGCTTCGCGATTTATTCTGAAGCGGCAATATCCTCAACTTTCAGATCATGTGCTGATTTTTCAGATCAAATAGCATGTTTTTGGCTTCCCTGAAGTTTTTTTAGTTCGTGTGCTCTACTTGGGGCCCCTTCAGTGGCTTTCTTATTCTTTTGTTCACATCATCTCCTGTCTTTTCAGCAGCTCTGTGCTGTAGGCCGTCTTGGTTCAAAATCAGAACAATGTCAGCAGCTAGGAGAGAGCGGTGGTGGTTTGCACTAGAGTGGAGGTGGTGAAGATGGAGAACGTGAGCGGTTTGGGGCGCTGTTTTGGAGGTAACAGTGGAAGGGCTTCCTGACAGTTTGGATATGGGAGTGAGAATAATCATCACATCCACTTTGCTGAAAACTAAATGATATGATGCATGTGAAGTGAATGATACAATGCGTGTGAAATGATACCGTGCATGCAAAAGCCATGAATGGTCCTCTAAAGCAAAGGATGCAGGTGAGGGAAAGGAGGGGCACTAGCGATGATAAGTTGCAGACTGAAAAAGCCCTGAACTTGTTCCTATTGCCCGGAGCTGTATGGCCCCCTACAGGGTTCCAGCTGAAACACCTAGCAGTGCTCCTGCTGTAGGCACCTGAGACAGCCTGGTTTATGCCTATCGTTCGGGCATGGTTGTCTTCACTGGCCCTGTGGGGCACCGCCCAAATCCCCAGCAGCTGGGAAGGCTGCCGGAAGATGCCTTCAGCTGTCAGCCGTCTTTGGCGACTGCCTCAGCTGAAGCAAACAGCCTCGCCCAAGGTCACATCTCCTTCACGCGGCAGCCAGTATCCAGTGACTGATCAACGTGATGGTATAAAAGCCAGGCCCCCTTGTCCCAACTGGAGATGAGGCTGAAGGGCCATCTGAGCTCTGGGCAACCTTTGAGGTTGGCTGAGCCCTTCACTGAGTCTGTGTCACCTCTCATCTTCTCCCTCTGCCCAATCTGGCTTCGGTCCCTCCGTTTCCACAGGTGTTTCACTCCTAACAAACTTTCTGCACGCAATCACCGTCTCAGAGTCTGCTTCCTGGGGAACTCAACCTGCAACAATCTCTTCTACTCTCAACAGTGTTCCAGTTAGGATACTAAATTACACAGTCACCCCAGCTCTATGAGACTGACCCGGTCACAGCACTTGTCACGGCTCACTGTAATTACTTACTTAGTGACACTCAACTGAGAGCTCCCTGAGGCAGGCAGTGTGTAGATCTCATTCCCAATCATGCAGAACCCAGGACTTGTCATGGCAGGCACTCAAGAAATATTTGTTGAATGGAAGAATACACCACCTTGTCTGAGCATTGACAGACCAGGGCAGCTGCGGGAGTGCATTGTGGGAAGAGGAGGAGGAGGAGGAAGCTGCTCTGAGCCCCTAAAACACAACAAGTAGCAGCTGGACGTGTGCATCCCACCCACCCCCCACCCCCACTCGATGTGCCTTTGCTTTTAGCTCCTCTTGGGTGTCTTTCCTCCTCCCAAGGACATCTCATTGCTGACTATGATTCATGTTTGCAGCTTCATTCACTCATTCACTCCTTTATGCGATACCTATTGAGCCCTCCCTGTGTGCCAGGCCCAGTGCAGGACACTGGGATACAGAAGTGAGTAAAACCCAGCCCTCTGTCCTCTAGGAGCTTACAGGTCAGAGGGAGAGACACACGTGTGAACGACTATTGTGATACAGTGTGAGACGGTGATAGCACACTAAGCCTACCCTTGATTTTTGTTTTAGCAAGATTTTACCTGCACTAATGTTGGGCAGAGGGAGGAGAAGGGGTCCTTGGGTTTGTCTGCAACCTTGGGAATGGCTCTGAGCCCAATGTACCTGTTCCCCCAGAACCTCGAGCTACCCCAATCCTGCTGCTGCTCCCGCTCCCTCCTCTGCGCCACTCCTACTGAAATCCATCAGTCCCGTGGTCCAGGCCAGGCTCACGGTGCCTTCCAATATGACAACTACCAAGTCATAAAAATGGCTGTGGGGCCAGGTGTTCCTTCCCAGGTAAGATTCATGTGTTTTTTGTTTTTTCATTTTTTTGAGGAAGATTAGCCCTGAGCTAACTACCGCCAATCCTCCTCTTTTTGCTGAGGAAGTCTGGCCCTGAGCTCACATCCATGCCCGTCTTCCTCTAATTTATATGTGGGACACCTACCACAGCATGGCTTTTGCCAAGTGGTACCATGTCCACACCCAGGATCAGAACCAGCAAACCCCGGGCCTCCGAGAAGCGGAACGTGCACACTTAACTGCTGCGCCACTGGCCAGCCCCAGGTTCATGTTTTAAAGATGGCCTTCTAGAGATAATGGCCTCAGTTTGACTGCTGTAGACTAGGTGGGCAGAGAGCTTGACTCTGGGTGGGAAGACAACCGGACTTATAGATTTGCCCAGCCTCTTGCACAGCAGGCAGGCAGCTATCCAACTTTGTGGGTGAGGTTCTCGGGGGACCCAGGTCAGCTCCCAGAGGAAACTTGGAGCCAGTCTGAAGAGCTGGCAGTGCCCAGGAGAGCTGTCAGGCCAAACTGCCCTTCCACCCACCCTCTCACTTCCCATTCTCATCTCCTGTTAGTCAGAAGGGGCCTTGGCTGCCTCGGGAAGCTCACACACAAAGCAGAATTCCAGGAACTCCAGACTGAGCAGACTCCTGGCTGTTTTCTCAGTTCCTTTTTGCTTCTTCTTAAAGGTCTCTGGTGCGGGAGGTCAGCCCCACGACCTTCCAGGCAGAATCCTGGTTGATTGTCTCTGTGCTGTCTCCTGCCCTCCCCCACAGTTACACTTCTCCTCAGCAGCTTCTGAGAATCCTAGAAGGTCACTGCTGGAAAGGACCGTATAGATAGTGAAAGAGGAAGTTGAGAGGCTACAGCCCAAGGAGATAGGCTCTATCTAATTGTTCCCACCTGCCAGGCTGCGTCTCCTCAGGGTCCCCAGCCTCTGGAAATGCAGCTCTTAACTAGGCGCCAGGTGATGTAGGGCGTTGGAACAAGAACAACTTCACTCTTGCCTACCTCTTTCTTTTTTTTTTTTTTTTAAAGATTTTATTTTTTCCTTTTTCTCCCCAAAGCCCCCCGGTACATAGTTGTGTATTCTTCGTTGTGGGTTCTTCTAGTTGTGGCATGTGGGACGCTGCCTCAGCGTGGTCTGACGAGCAGTATCATGTCCGCGCCCAGGATTCGAACCAACGAAACACTGGGCTGCCTGCAGCAGAGCGCGCGAACTTAACCACTCGGCCACGGGGCCAGCCCCGCCTACCTCTTTCTATAGGTGATGAAATAAAAGCTTTAACTGTTCTAGAATAGAGTAGAGGAGTTGCTGATAAAATACAAAGCCCAAGATACAAAGGAAAAGGCAGAGAGCTCCCCATCCCACCTCCAGCAACACAGGCGGAGATGCAGAATTTTCTAGAAGGATGAAGAATATCTGGAGGGACTGCTAAACTGAGTGTCTGAGTGCCAAGTGATAGGAAGATCGAGTAGAGGTGACTCCAGGCAAAAAGGGGGTGATCCAACTTACCTCGGACAATTTAGGAGGGGGCTTTTCTTAGCCTGTGATTTGTCCTGTGATTATGACGATGCAACAGGCTCGGGCAAGTGTATACAAGTGCATTATAACCCCCCGCCCCTCCCCCATCCCCAGGCCCCTCTCCCTCCTGGGAGCCACAGAGAACTCTGGGTAGGATGGACCATGTCCTGCCTTCACGTGTAGTGTCTATGCATTTGTTTATTCATTTCTTTCTTCAGCAAAGATTTTCGAGGACCTGTTCCAGACCCTGATGAGACAACTGTAAGCAAGATAGATGCAGTGTCTGCCCTCACAGAGTGTACAGTCCAACGGGGACAATTAAACAATGCCATAATGGGATGGGATAAAGTGCTATGTGGGCGGATAAAAGAGAGAATGCTAAGGAAGCACGGATGAGGGACCTACCAGGAAGACTCAGTAAGACCTGAGTGTGAGGGAGGAAGTCAAGTCTAACCCAACCTAGGGGATGACAATGGGTTATGGACGCATGTTTTAAAAATTTCTCAGTTTTAATTTCAAATACTTTAAATATTGGTATATTCCAGCCGTGTGCTGGAGGCAGCTTGCACCAGCTTGGGATAGTTGATTGTACCCAGCTCTTCCAACTTCACATTCAGTTATGTCACGGAATCTTGAAATTGACCACAATGAAAGTATTTACACCATGGAAATTGGCAAATGCTACAAATCCAGGATTCTTCCCCAAGAGAACCAGTTGTTAAACATTTATCATCACACCCCCAGAGATAATCCACATAAACAAAAGCTCTTTGGGAGGTCCTCAAAAATTTTTAAGAGTGAGCCAAATTGTTTGAGAACCACTGTCAGTAGGTATAAAATGCTTAAATCAGTGCCTGGTACATAGTAGGTCCTCAGTAATTAATTATCAGTGGTTAGTCTCTACCAGATTTCAAAGCTCAAGGATTTGACTGCTAATAGATGGCCTTACTTTTTGCTGTTTCTCATTTTCCAAGCTCCCAGATGCTCCTTAGGTGCCTACAGCTCTGCTTGCCCTCACCCCCCACCTCATCCCTCCATTGGACCCTCTTGTCTCCCACCACCCAGGTTCTCTGCCCCAGGGCCTTGAGGCACCACCCACCCTCTACCCACAGGGAAAGCTCACTACCACTGCTACAGACCTGCTATTACCTACTTGGCATAAAGAGCATGTCTGTGAAATGCCCTCTTGTTTACACTTGCAACCATCAAACTAATTGCTTGTGCCTTTAGCTAACAAGCTCTGGGTGATTACAGGCCCACTGGTAGTTGTGGGGACTGTTCAGAAGGTTCTGGCTTTGAGATCTCCTCGAAGGCCTACTTGGGTTTGGTTGTTTCATCACATTATATTTTAAGAGAATTATTGAGCAAGCCTCAGCCAGATGATGAAAATCTGGCTAAGGATGCCACACGAACACTCCTGGCAGAGGCGTCTCCCAGTATTTCCAGAGCCAGAAATGACAAGGAGGCCTGGGCATCTGGGGAATTCAAGTGAAAGAGATTTTCTGAGAGAATGCAAATTGATAACAGTTCATTAAAACAAAACAAACTTTCATAACCAGAAGATCAGTGGAATCTAAGCATAAGAATCACCAAGTAAATAATAAATGACAAATAAAGAAGCTGCCTAAGAAGAAATATGGAACCATTGCAACACCAAAGATGAGTGAGGAGACAAAAATAAACATCAAATACAGTATAAAGAGCCTCATCTTTTCTCCTTGTTTTGTTTACATCAGTGATTTCCTAACCTCAGTTATTTGAATATCACCTTCGTGGGTTTTTCCACCTGTGAATTCCACCTATGTTATTATTTACTTAACATTCTTCTCTAAATTGACTCATCTTTTTTTTTTAACTTAAATTATTTTGAAAGGAACCTTTATACCTTGATAGGAACCTTCATATTCTGACAGTAGACGGAAAATCAGTATCATTTGCTATGGAAAAATAAATCCAATAAAAACAAAACATTGTTATTAAATTCTAGCTAGACTCTATGGCCTGGCAATGACTCTAATCCTAAAACCAGCACTCTCTGTCTAAAAGAGATTAGCAAGCGTTCCAGAGAGGTATTAAAGACTTACCGGCACCAAAGGAAGACTTTCTCACCAACGTAAAACTTTCTTCTTCATTAGAAGGATTGAAAGAAAGCGTGACCCATGTCTTGGGATTTATCCTACAGCTCTTCTCTGCTATAGAACCGCAGCTCCATGATGCAAGGCCCGGGTCCGTTGCGGTCACTGCTCTACCTCCAGCGCCTAGAGTTGGCCTGGTGCACGGTAGGTGCTCAGAAAATATTTGTTGAATGTATGGATTAATTAATATGCAAAATGAAATAGGTACAAGGATATTTACTACAACAATTCTTATAAGAGGAAATGGTTGGAAACAGGTAAGTCCATCAATAGGTGATCAGGTAAATTACGTACCAGCCACATGATGGACTAGGACGAGGCAGCTCTATATGTACTATATGGAACCCACTGATGCGTAGAGTGAAATAAGCAAGGTAGAGAGCAGTTGTGTATAGTGTGCTTCCTGTAATTTTTTTTAAAAGAGGCTATATGTGTTTACGTGTTTGTAGATGCATAAAACATATCTGGAAAAATACACAAGGGACTGGTAAGAATGGTTACTTCAAAAGAGGGGAACCTGGGGTGTGAAGTAGAAAAGGCACACTCTTGAAATTTGTACAAAGCACACATGTCAACTATTCAAGGAATAGACAAATCTAAAAAAAGAATTGGAAAGAGAACAACTTTCTCAGCATGAGAGCCAATGTCACTCAGCGCTGTGGACCACCACACATCATCTACCGCACCCCTAGGGGAAGCCGGGGCTTATAGGAAAGCTCTGTCAGGATGGCAGATTTTGTGAAAGCATTCTCCTCTCCACAGACTCATACCCATTCTAATCTCTGAATCTTAACACCTGGGTTTTCTCTCCATCTAATCAGAGCACCTTTTATCTTAACTGGATAAAGCATATCTTGGTCCTGATCAGCCCATCAGCACTGCAGTCACTGGTCCTGACTGACATTTCCTGTATCCTCTTCATTAAGTCACTCGTCTCCTTCCTAGCTTTTCCCAGATGAGGTTCCCTTGCTCAGAAAATAGGAGTGGCGCTCTCAACTGACCTGGGCTACAGACCTGTCTTTCTTTACTGGTAACACGTGTTATGCAATCCCTATAAGCATAAGCTTATTACATATTAAGGCTTTGGATACAGTGTGATTTCATCCTGGAGTCATTTTTCTCTGTTGGGAGTTCTCAAGTTGGAGAAATTTTACAAATCTCACCATACTGGTCAGGATTGCATGTAACAGAAACTCAATTGCAGTGACTTCATCATGTAGCTGGAAGCTGGAGGGTGGCAGTCCCTGGGAGGAGGGAAGTCCCCAGTTGCATGATGGTTCCATGAGGCCACTGGGAACTCTGAGCCATCTAGCTTTCTACTCTGCCATCAGAGAATGAGAATTTCATTCTTATGCTCAAACACTGGCTGCTACACCTCCTGGCAGTGGGTCTGCATTCCAGACTGAAGAAGGATGATAAGGCAAAGGACAAAAGATAAAAGTACATGTGCCAGCTGGGTTGACCCTCTTTAGCAAGTTTTCCCAGAAGCCCCACCCAGAGACTTCCATGTACATCTCACTGGCCAGAATTTTGTCACGGGGCCACCCTAGCTGCAAGAGAGTCTGGGAAAGCATTTAGAACTGAGTAGGTCACCACTATGAACAAAATTAGAATTCCAATTTTAAAGAAGAGTAGGCAGGATAACCCATGAGCAAAAGATATTATTTTAAACTATCATTATATTAACTATCAGTATGCATTGCTTATCCTCTCTGGTAGATAAGGGAAGAGAAGACAGGGAAGATGTATTTTATTCATTTTGATATCTTTCATACTTCTGGCATAGAGCTCAAATTGAACATGGAACATATTTGGGGGAACATTGAGGGGAGTAAGGGTAGATACCTAAGATGAAACCTGGGAAGCCACTAGGAACAAGCTTCTGAAGTGGTCGACAACAAGGAGCCACAGCAGGTTCTTGACCTGAGGAATGGTTTTGAGCCAATTCAGTTTAACACACATTTACTGAAAAGCAACTCACCACATGGTGATTAGAAGCTGCCCTCAAGGTGCTTACTC
This sequence comes from Equus quagga, assembly GCF_021613505.1. NCBI lineage: Eukaryota > Metazoa > Chordata > Mammalia > Perissodactyla > Equidae > Equus > Equus quagga. The sequence goes on along the minus strand of NC_060277.1, from coordinate 98,124,103 downwards.
TCTGTTAAGAGAGATAAGGCAGGTGACTAACTGGGAAATGTGATGCTTGGAGAGGAAGGATTTCCCCGGGGCCTTGAGGGATGGGTGTGATCTGACAGGTGAGGCAGAGGGTGCATTTCAGTCTGTAGAACAGCCTGTGGTCTGGACACACAACATGCGGGGTGGTTTGGGCAATGGTAAGGAGTACAGAGGGGCGTCTGCAGGGAAACTGTGAAAAGTAAGAGCAAAAAAGGTAAGTTGGGGCTGGACTGTGAGGACCCTGAGAGCCAGATAAGAAGCCTGTACGTTATCAGTAGGCAATGGGGAGCCACTGAAAGCGTTGAGCAAGGGAGACAGAACAGAGAGTAGGAAGGATTGGAATGGAAATAACAGGAAGCAAGAGGAAACAGTAGGACATCATGATGGCACTGGCAGAAAGGGGAGACAAAGGGAGAGCCACCAGCACAAAGGTGATTATGGCGAGAGAATCGACATGGCACGGGATGAGACAGCAAGAGAAGGCAATGGAGACTCCTGGGGTTAGTGGTGACGTCACTAACAGAGAGAGGTGGGCGAGGAGCAGGCTTGGGGGATTCTGTAGAGCTGGAGAAGCCAAGTAGCTAGAAGTGGAAATGCCTTATGGGCCCCTGGGTGTTTCGGTTTGGAGCTCAAGATAGAGGGCAGAGCTGAAGGTGTTAATTTGGAAGTCAACAGCCAAGAAGGACAACTGAGGGGGCCAGAGGCACCTCAGATACATTATCTCCAAAGCTGACATTCCTCTTCTTCCCAGAACCTCCCTCTTCCTATGGCTCCTGACCTCAGCAGCAGCATCCTGGACTTGCTCCCCACCCCATCATCCATCCACACTCTATCAACCCACGTCTTTTCTCAACTCTGAATCTCTCTGTATTTTGCTAATCTATCCTGGTTCCCCATCCCCTTGCACTGCCCTAGTCTAGCCCCCATCATCTCTCACCTGGTTTACTGCAAAGCCCTCCCAACTGGTCTCCTAGTCTGTAGCCTGCACTCCCCGCCGAAGCTTTCATGCTGCAGACAGAGAAATGTCTCTCAAATTCCGTTCTAGAAATGTTATTTGTCTTTTCCCCAGCCAAACCTACTAAGTATAACCTACAAGGCCCTCCACAATCCAGATCACAGCCTTCAGGGCCAGCCTGATGATCTCTGTCTCTGATCACCCCTTGCAGCCCACACCCAGTTCCCTAAATGTGCCTTGACATGACCCTTGACTCCATGCCTTTGCACATCTTATGCCTTCTGCCAGTCTGCTCTTCCCACCTCATTCACTGGCTTACTGCTAGTCTACCCAGCAGCAATTAGCTCAAGCATCACCTCCTCCAGGAAGCCTTCTTTGATCTCTTCTCTGTGTTTTCACCTCACCCAAGGCTTCCTTCTGCCTCCTACATTGTATTGCAACCTTGTCTGTCTCCTCCATGAAGGCAGGCTTCATAACTCATTCATCTCTCTCTTTCACCAGGGCCTAGTTAAGGACCTGGCACATAGTAGGTGCTCAATTCATGTTTGTTGAATGAGTAAATGAAGTCAGGAGTGGATAAGAACTCCAAGGGAGAAAGTGTAGAGAAGGGAGGAGCTTAGGACTGAAACCTGGGGAGTGCCTCAATCTTTAAGAATAGGAGAAGGAAACAGAGACAGAAAGTATAGTATCTCTGAAGCCTCAGGAAGAGAATGGGCAAAAACTGCCAGTGATCTTTTTCCTGTCTCCCTAGTTGCGCCTCTTCTAGAATGTCTTATGGCTGGAATCATACAGTGTGGAGCCTTTTCAGATTGGCTTCTTTCACTTACTTATATGCATTTAAGTTTCCTCCACGTCTTTTCATGGCCTGATAACTCATTTCTTTTTAACTCTGAATAATATTGCATTGTCTTGGATGTATCACAATTTATTTATTTGTTACTATGGAGACGGCAAAAAGATCAGTGATTGCCAGGGATTGAGTGGGGAGGAAGGAATGAACAGGCAGAGCACAGAGGACTTTGAGAGCAGAGAAAATACTCTGTATGATGCCACAATGGTAGATACATGTCATTATACATTTGTCCAAACCCATAGAAAGTACATCACCAAGAGCAAGCCCTAATGTAAACTAGGGACTTCGGGTGATTGTAATGTGTCAGTGTAGGTTCATCAGTCATAACACAGGTACCACTCTGGTGGGGGATGTTGAAAATGGAGGAGGCCATGCATGCTTGAGGGCCGGAGGCATATAGGAAATCTCTGTGCTTTGTGCTCAATTTTGAACCTAAAACGGCTCTAAAAAAATAAAGTCTTTTTTAAAAATGCCAGTGACTGCTGGGAATATTTTCCCTTCTAACTCCCCTTCCCTATTCAGGTCTCAGCTTAGTTCCTCAGGAAAGCCTTCTCTGAGTCCCCTCCATTAAGTTAGTCCCCAATTATCCTCGCCCATCCCATATCTGTGCTGGTCCTGGGCTCTGTGCCCTCCCATCTGGTCCTTATCTTCTCTGCTCTGCACCGCAGGTGACTGACCCCTGCAGGCCTCTAGGCCAGTGAGAGGCTCTGGCAGGAGACCAGAGGGTGGAAGCGGGGGGAAAGGAGACTCTTCATCCCTCTTGGTCTTGAGTGGTGTCTGTGAAAGTGGTTGTGTCTCTCCTGTGGTTCCAACTCCTTCCAAGTGAGCCTGGCCCCCAGCCACTGACTACACTGCTTCCCACTCAAGTCCCTCTAGCCCAGGGGTAGTAGTGGATTCCTGGTTACCTTGCCCTCTCCTACTGGGCTTCTCAGCTCTTCCATCCTCCATGTAACCAATTCCTTGCATTAAATTCCAGGTTTAAAAACTCAGAGTGAGTTCTGCTTCCCTGGTTGGGCCCTGCCTGATACAGTAACTCTATCCATCCTCTCATCACCTTCATCACTTTGAATGACATACGTCCTCATCTGTAATCATTTGTTCAAGGTCTGCCCATCCACTAGACTGGAAGCTCCCTAAGGGCAGGGACTGGTCTGGAGGTTCTGTCCTCACTCCCCAGGACCTGACCCAGCAGGTGCTCAGAACATCACATTTGTGCCTGGCCATAGATGAGAGCTGAGATGAAGTCACTTGAGTAGGAGGCAATTAGTGGGTGTCCATGGAGAGAAGGGGTGATGGGCAGAAACCAGACTGCAGGGAGTACACATAAGTGGGAAATGAAGCAGACAGCAGGAATACCAAGTTCAGGAGTTGAGAGGAGAAAGAAGGTTGGGTCAACAGTGTAGGGGAAAGCCAGGACAGGGGAAGGGTTTTTGGTTTTTTTCTTAATTTGTCTGTTTTTAGGCTGGGGAGATGATCATGTTTGGAGGTTGAAAGGAAGAAGCTAAAGGGGAGGAGGTGAAGGGCAGGAGATGCGGGGACATCAGGGGTGGAACATGTGACCTAAGTGGTTTCTGGGGAGGATTACATCCACCAGAAGGGTTGAGGATGGTATGGCGAGGAGACTGGAGGCAGGGAGGCGAGTTAGGAGGGGATCACCAATCAGGAAGTGAGAATTTGAATCAAGCCTTAACTCAGGGCTCCATAAGAAGGCTCCAAAGTTGGGAGGGGGTTCAGAAGGTATGTCTACAACCTGCTCTTGGTAAGGTCATTTTTGCCCAGTGCCCAACAGAGACCCCCACCCAGGCAGCTCCATCCTTTGCGGAAGTCGGCACCTCTTCTACTCCTCGCCCACATCACCATGGCACCACCTCTTCTCCAAGAGCCCCGTGGTTCCCCCTGCCCCGTTCTGTCTCCCCATGTGGGGCAGAATTGGTTGGGGGCAATCAGGGTCCAGAATTGGCATGCAGTGATGTGCTGGTAAATGCTTAACAACAAGCTCAGGGGTGGGAAGCCCTCGGGCATTCTGTTTGCCAATTTCCATGGTATAAATACTCCCATCATATCCAATTTCAAGCTATCAACATGGGGTCACAAATGGCAGAGTAGGAAGAGAGCTCCAGCACCCCACTCCCTGCAACCATTCCCTCCTCTGCCTCCATGGCCCCTCCATCGACTTCAGGACTGGGTGGCAGCAATGGGGCAGGTCCAAGCCGGGGAGGGCAGCAACAGCATCACGCCTGCAGCCCCAGGTTGGCCCCTGAAAGGGAAAGTAAAACTGCCTCTCCTCCAGGAACATCCACGTGCAGCCCCCAGTCATCTCTGATCTCAGCCTCACATCTGAGTTCTTCTCAAGTGTAACTTCAGGATCTCACAGAAATTTGGGCCTGAGATCCAAAGACACTCAGATGATTCACTAGTCATTTTCTCACTAGACACGGCTGGACATCATGAACTGGGCTGACTAAGGCAATAAAAACCAGAATATACGTTTCTTTCTTCCAAAGCAAACAGAAAAGAAAAAATGATCCAAGGATAGCATTCTCTCAGTGATGCACAGAATTCACTCTTCATCACACTTCTACAGAACTGATGGGCAATTGGCTCCTTACAGCCCAAAGTCTCTTTTTTTTTTTTTAATTTTAATTTTTTTTTTTAAGATTTTATTTTTTTCCTTTTTCTCCCCAAAACCCCCCAGTACATAGTTGTATATTCTTCGTTGTGGGTCCTTCTAGTTGTAGCATGTGGGACGCTGCCTCAGCGTGGTTTGATGAGCAGTGCCATGTCCGCGCCCAGGATTCGAACCAACGAAACACTGGGCCACCTGCAGTGGAGCGCGCGAACTTAACCACTTGGCCACGGGGCCAGCCCCCAGCCCAAAGTCTCTTTGCAGAGTCTTGCATGCAGGAGGGCAGGGGCCCTGGGGTCACATCTGTTTTGAATCTGGTTTGCTGTCTTTTGTTACAGAAAAGTGACTTCGAGCAAGTTACTTCTCTCTGAGCCTCAGTTTGCTCATCTGTGAAATGGGGATAATAACAACCCTACTCTATGCGTTTAAGCTGCAAGGGTTCTCAACTGGGGGCAATTTTAGAGACATTTGGGCATATCTGGAGACATTTTTTGTTGTCACAACTGGGTGCAGGGGAGTGGTTACTGGCACCAAGTGAGCAGAGGCCAGGAATGCTCTTAAACATTCTACAATGCATATAACAGCCCCCCCCCACAATGAAGAAATTATCCAACCCAAAATGTCAATAATGCCAAGTTGAAAAACCCTGAACTAAAGGGAATATTCAATGAGGTTCCACACATGAAGCACTCAGAAGTGTCTGGTTTACTTTTGTAAGCTCTCAAAACACAGAAGCTGCCATCTTTTCAGAAGAGCACAGTCTAACCCTTCTTCCAGACTTGAACCATTGGGGTGGGACGTGGAAATCCTTGAGTGCTAAGAGCCCAGCTCACTGCTCCAGGTGTGAGTCACCCGGTAAATGTCAATTTATTTTATTTAAAACAGAGCTGAGGCTGCACAAATGACTCAGGGCTAGAAGCTTTCCCAGGTTGTCGTGACTTAACTGGCTCGGTTGGGAGGAAGTAATTTTGCCCTGAAGGTCTCCTTCCAGAAGGTGCAAGCATTTTAAGGCTCAGAGACACCTCACCCTACACACGGTGGAGCTTGTGGTGGAGCTTGGAAAGGCCTGAGAAAAGTAGCTGAAACTTCGAGGCCCTGCTTGTCCTAAATACCTTCCTGAGTAGTCTGTGGGGGTTTGTTCCTCCCCTGCAAACTGATGTGAAATTCCTTCCTGGGAGTCACAGCTTTGGGTCAACACAGCTCATTCTCTCCCACTAATACACATCAGTGTTAGTGGATAGATTTAAAGACAATCTTGATGGGGTGGGTGGGGGCATGGAGGGCACCCAGGACAAAGAAGTGTCAAGGGAAGCTGGGTAAAGGATGTGGGCCTTGGGCGTGCTAAAGAAGGAATGGTGAAACAGAGAGAAGGCAAAAGCAAGCCAGGGAGTGTCTGCAGACTCTCGGCCCTGTGCCCACGACTTTCCTGAGAAGTGGTGAGCCCTGAGGCAAACAGGTGGTGGGAGAGGTGGCAGGCTTGCTGCTGATACCAACCTGGAGCCCATTGGGCCAAGCTCCACCTCTCCCTGAGTCACTGAAATGAAAAACCCTGGGGTTGGAAGGAGCTTTAGGGGCCACCAGCTTCTTTCCTGCCCACCATCTCCCAAGCCAGTCAGTGGCAGGGCCAGTTTATGCAGAGATGTCCAGCTCCAAGCATGGGCTCTACGGGGGCCACAACCTCAAATGCTTCAGGGGCCAGAAGGTTAAGACGTTGGGTGTAAGACAACAGGGGCAGGGGCTGTCAGGGACTGCAGTCTCTGCTCTAAGGCATTCAAATGCAAATTTAAAACAACCTTGAGCCAGCCAAACAAAACATACCTATGACCTAAGTGAGTGGGTGAGGCCCTTAGGCTGTGAGTTTTCCACCTCTGCCTAAATAAATGCTCTTCCCTATCCCCCAACAACGGGGATGTCTGTTGGGTGCAGATCTCCAAAAATAGGCCCTGAGTTACCAAGGACTGTCTGAAAAGTAGTCCTGAGCAGGTGGCCTGGCCTTTGTTCAAACACTTCCAGAGATGGGATGATCCTTATTTCTCAAGACAGCCTGGGACGGGACCTGCCTACCCCACCACTGAAGCCAGTCACCACACCTGCCTGCCGTGGACCACTGATGGAGGTGGGGTGCCCAGGTAGGGACATATCTTTTATTCTGCCAACTTTTACAGTTTGGAATTTTTTGTTTATTACAAATCAAATACAAGCTCACTGTAGAAACAATGGAAAATACAGATAAACAGAAGTCAGAAAAGAAAAAATGTCCATAGCTCCCCTAACCGCCTCCATTCCGAAAGAAGCACTGTTGACACCTTGGTGCATATTCAGACTCCGGGGCCTTTTTGTTTTCATAGGTAAAGCTCTAGTCTTTCTGGCTGTGTAACCTGCACGCCCAGAGAGGAGATGCTTCGCACAGCACTCGCACCACGCTTCTTCTCCGCCTGTGGGAAGGGGTTGCACCACGCCATCCGCACGCTCTCATCAGACCTCGGTTTCAACACACAGGTCTTACCTGCGTAGGCCCTTGGCTCCCCAAGCTTCTCGAGGGCAGGCACCAGAACCTGTCTTACTCGTCCTTGGGGGCTCTACAGCGCTAGGGACATAGTACGTGCTCAATAAAAGTGTTTCCAACCGCCCCCCACCGGTTTTAGCTGCCACAGCCTCAAGCAAAGAGGAAGCAGAACCAGACCCAAGAGAGAGCGCCTCGTAGTCCCAAAGATAACCGAAGTTCGAGGCCGGGGAGTGCCCACGCATGCGCACACTCGGCCTTCCTTCCCGTAACCTCCAGAAGAACGCAACCCGTAAAAAGACTGCCAGAAGCCGAGGGCGCATGTGCGGCTACACCGACACCCAGGCCGCCTCCGCCTTCTGTCAATCCGTCCGCCCAGCAATCTCTCCTCTATAAACACCGTCCGGAAGTAGTGCCCATTTCTGGAAACGAGACCTCGTTAACCAATCGTTGCCAGGGGCGGTACGACAGGACTAGCCGGGACGCGCCGTCTCATTGGCTGCGTTGGAGGAGTGGGCGGGGCCAAGGGTCGAGGTGCGGCCAAAGCGAGGAGGCGCGAAGCCAGGCAAATCTGCGGCCGCCGGCGGAGGCGTGGCCCCGGGGGTGGCCGGGAAGGCGGTGAGGGGCGGGGCCCGAGGCCGGGGCGGAGCGGCAGTGGGGCGGGACGACCGTGGGCCCAGAGAGCAGCGGTCGGCCACCGGCGGCGGGAGATCGCGGGTGAGGGAAGCGCGACGCTCGCTGGTTAGGGAGATCGGCGCTCGGCCGGTAGGTGACTGGGCGGGACCCCGGGGCCCCGAGCAGGGAGCAGCGGGGATGGGTCGCCCCTCAGCCCGGGGTCGGGCTGCGGCCTTGCCCGCCGCCCCAGAATGGGGGGGGTCGGCGTCGCGGCCGGTCGGACCCACTCGCGCTCAAGCCCTCGGCGCTGGTGGCCGCGGCGCCCTCACGCGCGCTGCCGGGGCCACGGTCGCACGCCATGCTCGCCGCAGCCCCGCAGGCCACACGCTCTCCCGGAGGGCGCGCAGGGGCGCCCTGCTTCCCCTTCCCCGACATCCCCATTCCCCGGCGCTCCCAACCCCACCGGCAGGCCTGCCCCTGCTGCTCCGTTCCCCGGCTGCCCCCAGGAGCGGGGCTTGTCTCGGCACCGGGCGGAAGGTGTCTAGTGCTCAAGTGCGTCCGGTCCATGCGCCCTTCCACCTGCCCTGGCAGTGAAACCCTCTGGCCTTGCCTGGGAAGTTCTCGGGTCATACCCCGAGGCAGGGAGAAGGAGCAGATCCTGCCCTTGACACCCAGCCGGGCACTGGTGGCCACTCGCAGCATCCTCTTGCTTCCCCTGACCCCGCTGTAATTCTTCAGTCCGCTCCACTCAGGACTGTCCATGTCTGCTCAGATATAATATTCCCACCCTGGAAGCCCATCGTGACCCCGGCAGCCTGCCGCTACGGGGCACCAGGCAGAAAGAGGCCACTTGTACAGCGCAGAGTCCCACCTGCTCAGGAGCCTCCTTGATGCTGAGTAACTTCAGAAAAAGCGTTTCCTTCTTACTGAAGTTAAAATGTTGCTCTCAGTCCTGAAGGGTGGACTGGGGAATGAGAGTGGGGAGGAGAGGATGAGTGGAGAAAAGGTCCAGAAATCAGTGGTGTAAATGGCAAAATTATTGTTGTTAACTGGAGGCAGTGGACACCAGTGAGTTGGTTAAGGGCTCTAAAAGCACGTAAAGTTAAAAGATGAGAGGTGGGGCCTAATACAAAATAGCAGTCTGAAGTTTATTCCAGGAAAAATGTTGAAAACCCCTTGACTAGAAACGTGGTCTTTCTGAAAGATTAGAAAGAGATAGCATCTTAACATTAGTGATGTGTTTTTTACTTAGTGTCTTCATACCTGTCTGTGTGATAAGATAGATAATAGTGTCCTATTTTATAGGTGAGGCACCTGAGGCACATGAGGGGGAGGTATTTATCTTGCCTAAGGCCTCATAGCTGGGACTCAGGATGAGGACTCCAGCCTGGGTCACTGGAGTCTTGCCCAGGCTCCTTCCCCTGGACCAGGACCACATTATGGGACTTAGATGCAGGAAGGAGGGAGAAGTGTTTGGTGTGGTGTTTATGCTCTTAACGTGAGAGGACAGGTGCTGTCTTGCTTACAATGTGTTCGGGTTTACTCTTGGTGTTTTTGAAGTGATGTCAAAGTCAGTTCTTTCGGTGCAGCGATGCCAGACCTCTAAGTTTTTCAAGACACCTTTAGGACATCCTCATTTATTTTGAAGGGTGTGGTGAACTTCTCAGAAGGTCTCAAAATAAAAGTAGTAGTCTCTGACTTTAATTTTAGAAATACGTACCCAGGTATATGTTCCAGCATTTTTGTGAAATCGGACAGCAGTAAGCTGCCAAGCTTTAGATCATCTTCTGACCGTTTTCAGATTATAAGAAGCAGTTGTGAAGGGGTTTTTTTGCCCCTGGTATTGCCTGTTAGAGTTTGTGGGAGCGGCACCCCAGACAGAGACCCTGCCAAATGAGCCTTCATCTATTAAACAAAAATGTCTGGTTGGCCGTTTCGCCTCAACAGATGGAGGTCTGGTTCCTCATTTTGGTTCTCCTGTTGAACACTGACTCCTTTGTGATCCGCTTGGAGTGTTTGTGTATCATTTAATGTTCGGAAGTAGGCTTCCCCTTATTGGTTGGTTGTCCAACTCCAGGCAAGTGTTGTGACTTTTTGGTGCGTGACAACAGTCCATCCTGGCCAGGGGCTGGCGAGAGATCTGTAGAGATGTGAAATAGGTAAAGCTTCACCCAGGGTTATTTTCTTCGTTGTTGGCACCCTCTTAAGAGTGTCCTATCACTTTGACCCGTGAAGTCACTTTTAATTTCCTATTTTTTTTCCTGTCTCAATGGACGGCACCTGAGCTTTCCTAACAGGCCTGCCTGCCTTGATGAAGAGCTGACAGATTCATGGTGGTTGGCTTGACAGATGTTCTTTCTGGGAGGATAGTTAAGAAATCTTAAAACTGAATTCAGTCCTAAATTAAAAGTGTAAGTCAGCTCGATACACATATAGGCAGCATATTTGTACCAATGGCTTTTATCATCTCAAAGCTGTTTTTTTTTTTTCCTGGCAAAAGGTTAAAATGCAACTAAAATTCTGCTTTCATGATTAATAAGTCACTACCGCAGTTGTGTCTGATGCTTCCTGTTTGCCCCATTTTTGTATTTCAGTTAAACTGGAAACATCTGAGCATTATGGGCACTTTTGATGGCACCAGTGTGAAATTGGCGGGAAGGGGGGCAATTCCTGTCAGTGGATTTGGGAAACTCTAAGGATAAGCCAGCCCCTCTGTCCTCTGCACACCGCGATCCCCAGGAAGGGAAAGGAGTGGGGGTTGAGCATCTGCAAGGGGAGGGTGAGCATTTAAAGTGATGCACGTGTGAAGGCTTCGCGTGTGCTTGGTGATGCTGACTGAAATGTTGAAAGCAGTCAATCAGAAATGGAAGGCCAAATATAGGGCAAACTGTGTAGTAAGACACTTCAGTTGAGCTGAGCGAGACATTGAAGTATGTCAGATGTGGGGTCTTTAGTTCTGGGTTTGTCTTACTACCTGAGTGACAATGCAGAGAAAAGTCAATTTTCCTCAGTGGCCTGTGTGCCCTTCTTTGTATTTCTAGGTTAAAAGATGCTCTTCCCTTCTTGTTGTTTTACATCCTTTAATCTCTTATCCTCCTGATATAAATCCCTTGAAATTATATGGCATCAAGAGTAATGGTACTTTGTAGCCATTTTTTTCTGTTTCTCACTATGTTTGTATAAAGAAAGGCAGGGACGAAGATCAGGAAAGTGAAGGCTAGTAAGGAGAAATGAAGTGGACGAGGTTACTCAGGAAATCAGTGTCATGCCCAGAATCTAAACCCACGTTTCTTGACATCTAGTTCACTGTTTTTTCTACTAACTTACTCATGAGAGGATAAGTTGGGTATTTTTCCCCAAAAACACATCAATTTTGAATGTTACTAAATCAAGGTAGCTGTATTTAACAATCTATTTATGTTACTTATTAATTAATATTAATATGTATTGTTAGAATTGATTATTAATTAATACTGATTATTTGTAATAATTATTAATAAAGGCTGAAAGATCAATGGCATATCCTCTGGGTGGGTCTGCTTTTCCCCATTTCACAGATGCAGGAATGAAGGCAGAGTGGTCAAGTGGTTTGCTCAGAGCCGTAGAGCAAGGCCCTGGTGTCTCCAGGCCAAATGTGGGGGTTTAGGCTGTCAGGTCAGACAGACCTGGGTCAGGGCCCGGTCTGCCACTGTCTGCCTGTGTGACCTCAGGCAAATCACTTCACTTCTCTAAGCATCGGGCGCCTCATCTGTGAATGGGATCAGAAATACTTCATGGGGTTATTCTGAGTAGGAAATAAGAGGGTATATGGAAAATGCTGAGCACAGTGCCTGGCACACTGTAAGGCACAGAACACGAAGGCTGGCGGTGGTGGTGGTGGGAGTTGGAGTAATAGCAGTGGTGGTAGTTGCCGTTTACCACACTGACTGGACCTGTTTTCTGTAAGATGATGTCAGGAAGGGTCAGACTGCCTGAGAGGGTAGAGTCATTTTCTCATTAAGACCTCCAGGGGACGTTTCTTCTGTCTAGCGGTTTTTGCTGTCAGCTTCTCCCTGTCTTACACTAAATACTGTCTTCACCACCCTCCAGATGAGCCTAAAAAGGCCCAGGAGGCCCTGCCTGACCAGAGTTGGCGATCCTAAACCCTGGGCACTCTCAGCCCTCCCAGGACTCTGAGCCAGAGGCAGAGCTGGGCCTTTCTAGGGCTCCTTGTGTCTGCCATGTGGTGAAGTGGGTCCCCGCCTTAACTCTGGAGGTGAAAAAAAGGAAAATCCTTTGTAGAATATAACTCATCAAAGACTTTTTCTTCTTTGTTTGGGGGACTATGGGGGAAATTTTGGTTCTGTGGGATGAGGTTCCCACCGCCACGTGGCACGCGTGGCTCACCATCCTTTCCTCTTATAAATGTCTTTGTCAGCTATCACCAATACCATGTTTGGGGGCCATGGATCTACAGTCAGGGACTTGCAGATTTCCCTTTAAATCATACAAGAAAAAAAAAGTTTCACATTACATTTTAAATTCTTTTTTCCCCTTCTTAATACAAAACAAAAATACAGGCTCCCATAGGCTGACGTTCCCTTTAAATAACATTTTGTTTTCTCTTGGGGAAGCTGTCTTGATGGCCAAAGAGTCATTTCTAAAGTGAACCTAGTTTTTAGAAAAAATAGATCACCGGATGTCAAGCCTCATGTGGAGCTCAGTTCAGATGAAAATGAAACCAGCAGGCCTGGAGTGGCAGCTCCACACTTGACTTCAGGCTGGAGGTGAGAGGCAGAGTGTGTCTGGACCCAGCTCGATGGCTGGTTGGCCCCACAGACTGCATTTGATAGGTGCCTTAGTCATTTTCCAGGCAACTTTGCTTAGGTGAGCAGAGCACTTTCTCTGGAAGGTGAGTCACCCATGCAGGGGGTAGGTGACAGGCGATCTCTTCCCCAGCACGTTACAGAGGAAGTCTTGAGCAGACCTTGTAGAGAAGCCCTCTGCCAAAGATCACATTCATTTCAGCCCAAAGAGGCAGAGATAAGGAAGCAAACAGGAGGCTCCTGCCGCTTGCTGAGTGACAGAGAGATGGACACCCTGGCAGGGGGGTCATGTGGCCAGGGCACCGAGCCCACATCAGCAGTGTCACTGCCCTTCTGAGTCCAGCAACCTTAAGGGTGGAAAATGGCCCGCTTCCAGTTACAGTCAGCAAAGAAGCAGGAGGGAGCTTTGGCTCTAGGGAGCTGGGAAACCCCGCTGCAAAGAGTAGAGAGATAGAAGCCGTACTTTGGTGTGAAAGACCTTTTGGGGAACCCTTTTCTACCTGCCTGCCTTTTTGCCATCTGAGTTAGAGCTCTGAAGAGCTCTAGGGATTGGAAAGGCTAGATTAAACCCTGGATTTCAGGAAGCTTTGAAATCCTAAGCCTGTACCACCTCTGTAGTCTACACTTCTGGAGCCAGTGTTTGGACTCAGAAAGAAGCCGCGGAGGGAACTCCTGAGCCATCCCTTCCACTCAGTTTCTGGTTACTGTGACCTCTACAGAGCCTCTTACCACTAAAGCCATGACCAGGTGTCCATCAAGACAAAGAGTTTGTTCAGCTCTCTGTTCTAGACCAGTGCAGTTGGCGGTGAATTGACTGCTGATGGTCAGGGACATCTGTAAGCAATGTCCAGGGTCACCCACAAGGTGAACTTGACTTTATTGAAGCTGCAGGGGAAAAGCTAGTATTACCTTGCAAGTGGTCTTGTTTCCTGTAACTGTCGCAGACTCCTTCCCCAGCCCTGTCTACACACCCCATCAATCTGGACTAGCAGCAGTCACTTCAGGCGGACATGGCTAAGTGACCTTAAGCCTTAACCACTCTGTCAAGAAAGAGCTACTGGAATTACAAACCAGAAATGATCATTACTGTTTGTGCCCTCGTCTATTTTACAGAAGAGAAAATGGTGGCCCAAGAGAGCTGAGTGAGTTGCCCAAGGTCACAGGGCTAGTTAATAGCAAAATCTGAACTACAGTCCAGGCTCTTTTCACTATGCTGTGCTGCCTCTGAACAAAGGAACTGCTCTGGAGCAGGAATTGTACTTTTTAGCTAGCTCCTCCTCCATTCCCCCACCCCCATCCCACCATTCTCAGCCTTTCTGCAAGCTCTGCCAGACCTGGGAAGGGCGGAGCCAGAGCAGCAGCTGCTTTGGGTCTAAGAAAAAGTAAACAGAAAGCTTTTTATTTGACTCTGTCTTGTACCATGAGGTTCGTGTAACCATAAGGAGGTCAAGGTTGATAGGAATATACAGTTCTGGGCAGGGTTACCCGGAAGTCTCAAAGGTTGCCTGCACCTTTAGGGCACTTTCCTACCTTGCCAAGCAATATCTTATCCAAAATGGGCATTCAGTTACTATTAATGATTGATTGCAAGGGTACAAACCCGCTGGGCATCAAGAAGCTCTTCTCCATCTCTCTCCCATGAAGAGACGTGTTGCCCGTGGCACGCAGGTGGCCAGAAGAACCAGAGTAGTTGGGTGTCACTCCAACTGGATTCATCCGGCTTCTCTCAGTGAAGAGAATCTTCCTTGTGGGCAAAGCAATGATGTCATATCTGGATGGTGGCCCCTGTCAGTGCAAAGAGCTGTTGTATCCAAGATCCACTCCACACCTTCTGCTGACGTTGACATTTCCCTTTACTGGGCCAGAATTAGTCTACTGGTCAATACTAGGGATGGTGGGAGGCTTGGGAGGAAAGCAGGGCTTAGCCAGCCTCAAATGAGGATGCTGTTGCCAATTAAGATTAGAAATGAACTCCTGCGCCCAGATTGATATCGTCCAGTTCAAAAGGGTCATCTTCTCAAGGAATTGAAAGTAATGTGGGTCTCTAGGTCAGCATTTAGGAAAGGGGATGACAAAGGTGGCTCAGTAACTGCTTGCATGATACCTTCTTGGTGGGATGCAGTCAGAATACAGCCACTGTCCTGTAGCCCCTTGTGCAGGGAACTGGCTCCGTCCCCTCCAGCTCACCAGGTGATTGGAGAGTCTGGATGCCCATCTCCCAGGCCAGCCACGCTCTCAGAGCCAGCAGCACTCATCTGTTTCTCAGTAGCTTGTCCGTCGTTTTTTCACTCAGTGCATGCTTACCAGGAGTATCAAATGTGGCAGGCTCTGCTAGGTGCTAGAACATAAAAATGACAGCTGGGGTGCTGTCCTCGATGACTCACCATGGCGAGGGAGAGATGGACATGGGAGCAGATACATTACAGGTACTGAATCATGAACCATGACTGTGGGAGCTGGAGAGGAGTGGGGAATGCACCAAGGCCCTGTGGCCCTCTTTTTCCAGCTTGACCCAGCCTAGTCACACACACAGCTCCTCGGATGGGAGGAGCCCCACCTCCCCATTCTGCAGGTGTCTAGGGGGGAACACCCTCAGCATTTGTCTCATTTGGGGGCCTTGTCCTGCTTGTCAGCTTGGAATAGGAGCTTGAGAGCAATCTGGAAACCTCAGCACTATGGGGGCAAGGAGTGCATTTGCGGAGGTGTGAGCACTGTCAAGAAATGTGCTCAAGTGTAGTTCAGAGCAGAAGTAGACCCTGAGTAGCCTGCCATTAAAGACATGGCCAACTTATCCTAGCCTTCCAGGCTGGATAGAGAGGG
Source organism: Equus quagga (assembly GCF_021613505.1). Lineage (NCBI taxonomy): Eukaryota > Metazoa > Chordata > Mammalia > Perissodactyla > Equidae > Equus > Equus quagga. The sequence goes on along the minus strand of NC_060277.1, from coordinate 98,108,908 downwards.
CAGTGACCACACTGGCAAATCCCACGTGCTTGGGGCCACTCCGAGACAGATTTGTAGGCGGATAGTCCGAGGCCTGAGCTATGACAGTGCTTCCTAGTAACTAGGTTCAGCATTCCAGGAAGGCCTTTCTGGGGTTACGAGGGTGAAAGCTCTGCGAGGGCAAGGACCTTGTCTGCCTTGGTCACCATCGCATCTGCTCTGGCCAGCACAGCATCTGGAGCCTGGTAACCACTGGCTAAGTATTTGTTGTTCAGTGAAAGTACAGGACCAAAATCCACACTCCTCCTCATCCCTCCTGGCCTGGGAGAGGATGAGAGAGCCACAGGCTGTCTCATGGGTCCCCCTCCTTTACCAAGGAAATTGGTCTGAGACCCTCTGCAAATATTCCCTGTCATACCACAGGTCCCAAGCCCTTACTTCCCTTCCTGGGGGAGGACAAGAATGTGACCCTGTATTGTAAAGGGACATGTCAAACGCACCCCTGCTGCTCATGTCCTGAAGCTGGTCTCTCAGGCCAATCTGTCAAAGGGTGCGTAAGGCGGCATCTGAAACGAGGCCATGGTTAAGGTTCCACTGCCAGAGGGCAGAGCTGGACCACGAGCTTCTTTCCATTTAGCCCCATGCGTTGGAAGTCTTCTGTGGAAAGCCAAGTTGTTTGGGTTTCTTGTTTATTCTGAAGTTCCTCAAACTAGTTCCTCAATTTCAGAACCAGTCACCAGTGACAACAATGAACTTGAAGCCTCCTCCCTGATAGGGAGGCCGAGCCTATCCTTTTCCCTCTTTTCTGAATACAGGTAGACCCTGCCTGAAGCCAGTTCCACCTGTGAAAAACCAGAGTTAGGAACTGAGGAGGGGAGCAATTGTATTTCAGTGCGATTGACCATAGCCCAGGGAGCTGCTCCTTGCTCAGAATCCAATCAGAAAGGTTAAATAAGGAGAACTGTTTTGCTTGTAATGATGACCTCAAGGCTTGGCAAGATCCAGAAGTGCATTTTGACTCATCAAAGAAAGCTGGTTGTGTTTGGCATGATTTTAGTATCAAGGGCAGTTTATGGCACTGTAATCTTTGGAAATTGGTCATTATTGTATGGTACACACTGCAGCCCTCACTTAATCAGAATATTCAGTTACACAAAATACCCCAACCTGCAGATTTCAGTAACACTTGAAATTTTTTTACATAACATACATTAAAAATGTCTTGCTGCTTATTGTGTAAAATAAGGAGGCACGTGATTTGGCTTTTTTTCTCAGTACTACTCTCCCTCCTCCATTCTCTTGCATACCAGTTCCATAATTGTCCCTGTGGATCAATGACGTTCTAGTGGCATCTTTTCTATGTGCTATTGGCTCTCCTCATGCAAAGAACTCAAAAGTTGAATTGCAAATGCTACTGTAACACTTTTCTTTTAAAGCTTATACAGTGCCCTAAATCAAGGGCCTGGAGATAAAGTACTGACCATATTTATGAAGACAGTAGCTGATGCTCAAGGCTTTGCTATTTAAAAAAAACAAAACCAGTAAAATATAAATTAGGCTCAAAAAGCCTGGAGCCAGACTTTATAACATGAATGGCAAATTTGAACTTTGTCATAGTATTGGTCCCTGGGGTGGGCCTCGCTATGCTGGGAGTGGGTGGGCTAAGGCACACAGGCCTGCCACATGTCCAGCTTGGAGTTTTTGCTCCCCATCACCTTTTTTTGGGGGGGGGGGGGATGAGGAAGATTGGCCCTGAGTTAACATCTGTGCCAATCTTCCTCTATTTTATGTGGGACCCTTGATGAGCAATGCTAGGTCCAAGTCTGGGATCCGAACCCACGAACCCTGGGCCACTGAAGCAGAGCGTGCGAACTTAACCACTATGCCACCAGGCCAGCCCCTCCCCATCACCATTTTAAAGTTGCCTTTTCCAGAACATAGGCTGTCTGCATTCATGCTAATTATTGAGATGCTTCCTCCTGGGTCAGTCCCTGGGTTTCTCACTAACAGACCTTTGGCTTGTGGCAGCTTCTGCATTTGGGTCCGAATTTTTAAAGCTTAGATCATTTCAAAGTGGAGAGATATAGTATTGTTAAGACTATGGGCTTTGACATAAAAGAGTCCTGTTTGCAAATCCTGCTTCTGCCACTTCCTTGCAGTGTGGCCTTGGGCAAATGACTTGACCTGCTGAGCCTCAGCTTCTTCCTCCGTGCAAAGGGAGTAATATTAGTGCCTTGCTCACAAGCATATTGTGAGGATTCGAGAAATAATGCATGCATTACCTAATAAATAGCAAACAATAATAGATGCCATTATTATTTTTATTATTATTGACAACCAGCCTGTAATTATACGTGTACACATAGCAGCAGATTGTTGAAAACACCCAAAGATGTGCACAGGACAACTAATTTGAGCTCTAGCTGCCGAGGAGTTCTGGGTCCTGGTTTGTCACACGCTAGCGGGTCGTTCCTCAGTCCATGCAGAGCTGAGGCAGTGCCAGCAGAGAGAGAAGCTGGATGGTGTGTGCAGGGTGCTCTTCAAAGGACATCCTCCCTCGTAGGGTGTCCTTTTCTTGCTGACCACTTCTGCCCCTCTGCTCTCAGGATTCTGGCCACTTCCTTGACAGTGTCTATTCCAGACCTTCCTTCTGACGCTGGGGCTGCTGGCTGGACGCTGTGGGAGGTGGGTTTCAGCTCCGCATAGGCAAGGACTTTCAAACAGCTGCTCATCTTGTAACAGCTTCCGTCTCACTGGAGGTTCTGCTAACGTTGATAGAGAACCCACCGTGCGCCAGGCACTGATGGGGCCTTTAAACATTGTTTCTTGCATTTAATTGTCCTGTGAAATCCTGTTACTTCAGTTTAAGGGTCTCTGTTTTACAGATGAGATACCTGAGTCTTGAGTTACATGACTTGCCCATGGTCACACGCTAGAATGTTGAGACACTGTGATTCGAACTCAGATCTCCTGACTCCAAGACCATTCTCTTATGTAGCTGGGTGGCCGTCCCTCAGGATTATTAAGTGATGTGTTGGAATAAATGACCTCCAAGGGCCCTTCTGATCCCAAGATCATTTTGTGATTCCTTTATCATTTATTCATCCATTCACTCATTCTCCCCGACTAGATTTTAAGCACCTTGAGGGCAAGGAGAGCATCTTTCTAGCAAATAACTAATATAATGTTCGGGAACCACCTGTCCTTGACTCATAGCTGCTGCCTACTTCCCTGGCACACAGAAACAGGAGAGAAGAAAAGGGTCACCCAGAAATTCTAGTCCCAGAAACTTAACCATCTAGAATTTCTTGTACAAGTGCACCAATAAGTGAATAAAGGTATTTTTTTGTAGTATTACTTATAAGAGTGAAAAACTGGAAACAATTTGAGAGTCCATCCATAGAGGAATAGATGGAGAAATGGTGGTATATCTGTACCATAGAGTAATATTATAGAATCTTATGGAGTCGTTTAAAAAACAGATGGCTCCATATACATAATAATCTATTGTTAAGTAAAAGAAGCAACTTATAGAATATTATATATGTATAAGCCCATGCTTATTTTAAAAATAGTCCCAAACTCTATGTTTGTATATGGATACTAATGGAGTAGAAGGACTTACACCAACCTTAAGTGTTACCTATGTTGCAGAGAGATGGGAATGGTGCAAGGATTTCTTTTTTTTTCCCCCTCTATGCACTTTTGTAGGGTTGAAATTTTTACAGTGAACAAGTATTAATTTTGTATTTGAAAACAAAATAAGGATTAAGAAAATATTAACCAAGGTCAGATGTTCCATAAGGAAGATGAGAGAGACTAGCCAGAAAAACTTGGTTCTTCCAGGTTTCCTGGATTGAGACCAGCCTTCGACCCCACCCCTTGACATAAGCAGCGAAGGAGGGGCTAGTGGTTTTCTCTCAGGTCCAGTGCTGCTGTGTTTCCCGCTCTTTATGGGGCCACTTGTGCCCACGAGAGGTTCTTACATCCAGCACCAACACAGACCTTAACTGCTATACACGCTTGTCTTGGATGATTATACATAAAAGCAGGGAACCAGAGTAGAACGTGGCTGACAGAGCCATCTTTGAGCACCTTCCTACTTCTTGAGTCATAACTGATAAAACCCACAGTCCCCGGGGGAGAACAAGAAAGAGAGGGAAATGAAAACCAAAACCAGGAGGGACAAGCTTACCCATCTCCAGCCTTCTGGCGACTGCCAGAACTTGCCTACTAGCTACAGAGATTCTGGTGAAGGTTTCCTGTGTGGGTGGTGTGTGTGCGGGGTGAGGGAAGCAGTCATCACGTGTTTACTAGGTCCCACTCACAAATGTGGACCAGATGCCTCCTAAAGTCTCATCCCATATCTTTTATAGTTATCACTTGTTTTCATTATGAAAGTAATACTCCACACAGAACAGCTCTGGAGGGATATACAAGGAACTGGTTTTCACTGTATATCCTTTCTGTATTTTTTTTAACCACTTGGAAACATTATCTGTTAAGAAATGAAAACTGAGAAAAGTAATGCATGCTCACTGAAAATAATGTGGAAAAATTAGAAAAGTGTAAAGAATATTAAAACACCACCAAGAGAGAACCATTGTTGCGTGTCTATGCTTGGTGTCTGCATTTTTATAAATGTTAATGTAATATACAAACACATGCTAGGTGGGATCATACTCTAGATATAATTCAGTATCCTTTTTCTGTTGACATTTTATTCCATAAGCATTTTTCCATATAGTTAAAAATTATTTATAAACTTTTTTTTTTTTTTTTTTTGCTGAAGAAGATTAGCCCTGAGCTAACATCTGTTGCCAATCTTCCTCTTTTTTGCTTGAGGACGCTCCATACCTAGATTGCAAATGTGGGTTGTGCACACAAGAAATGGCTCTCTTCTCTGGGTATAATGCTTTACTCTTTCCAGAGTTCTGTCATCTGTCTCATTTCATTTGATGGGTAAAGGCAATGAGGGTGTGATTAAGGGCCAGGGTGAGAGTGAGGAGCCCCCGGTGTGCCAGAGGCAGTCAGAAAAGGAAGCCAGCAGTGCTGTGGAGCTGTTGGGAGGGGCTTCCTTGAGGTGGAAGAACTGGGCTTTGCCTGTGAAGGACAAGCAAGGATGTGGCACACACAGAGACCTGTAGATTTGAGTAGCTCATGGGGTGTGAAAAGACCAGACTGGCCAGAGCCAAATTCTGCGTTTAGGGAAACCATGGTCAGACAGATTATGAACCACAGGGTTGGGGCTGGTCCCATAAGCAGTGCCGAGCCAACAGATGTCTTTGAGCCTGAGGTTATCTTAAGGACATGATGTGTCAGATTAGCTTGGCACCAGTGTAGGATGGGAAGGGGTCGGGAGAAGCCAGAAGTGCGTGAGGCCTGTGCTGATAGGATAGATGTGAGGTGGTTGCCTTAAACATTTAAAGAGGCCTGTAGACAGCAGTTTTCTGCATGTACGGGGCTAGCCAAGGCTGACAGGCACGTGGCAGGAGTTGGAGGACAGTCATAAATTTTATTCCATACATTTCATTTACCCCGCAGTTGGACCTATGGAATTGGCAGTGAGACTGAGTTTTTGTGGACATATCAGGTTTCTGTTTTATAATTGATCTGTAAGATTTTATGGATTAATGTACATTCATATTTCATATCCTCCTTAATGGGAAATGCTTATGCAGAAATTGCTCTCCTGGGAAGCAGGCCTCAAGCTGGCGAGCAAGGCAGGTTTTGAGATTCCTCCAGCTGAGTTTCACTCAGAGGGCTCCCTCCTTCCTCAGATGTCTGTTTCCAGGTCCCAATGCCCACTCGGTCTCTCCATCTGGGGAAAGAATTAAGCAAGCCTTCCAAAAGCTTGTAACTTGTGATACGGTCAGCCCAGACTGGGGCAGTGGGGGGTGGGTTCTGTCCCAAAGGCAGGGTTTTCATTTAATGCCCAGCATTCACCATCTGCCCCTACCCTGTAGGTGTTTCCATCTGGAACTCTGCCCCTGAATTATATGCCTTTCACTAAGAAGTTGCTTCCTGGGGATGTAATCAGGACCAAGCATAGTTCCCTGATCTGGTACCTGAACTCCTTCTTGCTGCCTTTTCTCCTGCAGCTCCCTGACCTAAACTTTGCCCACCAACAACTCCAAGCTGTTTGTGACTCCTACTTACACACCTGTGTGCCTTAACTTTTGCCATTCCTCTACCTTTTTCTTGAGTAATTCTTGCTCACCCCTTGAGACTCAGCCCTGGCATCACCTGCTTTAGGAAGCCATTCTGACACCCACCGGGCTAGGCTAGGTGTCCCTCTTGTGTACCTGTTGCATCTGCTGTGTGTCTATGTCTGTCGTTGCATTACTGTATTGTAATTTCTGACTACTTGTCTCTTTCCCCCAGTAGGCTGTAAGCTTCTCAAGGGACTCCGTCGTCTTCCCCAGTGTACACCCAGTGCTCAGCACAGGGCCCAGCGCCCAGCAGGCTCCACACATGTTCAAAGAATGCCATGTTATATGAGCCTGCAGTTCTCTGCAGTTTGATAGGATGCCCCAGAGCGGGGACCTTACTCATCCTTAAAGCCTCAACCTGCCGCCAGCCTTTGGATTTTTAGGCTCTTTATTGGGTGCATATAAGTGATTATTATATCTGTTTGTCTTAAGTATTTTGTCTGATACTAATATTACATGTTTTTGGTTAGTATTGGCCTGGCATGCCTCTTTCCATCCTTTATTTATTTATTTTTTTTTTTTTTGAGGAAGATTAGCCCTGAGCTGACGTCTGCTGCCAATCCTCCTCCTTTTGCTGAGGAAGACTGGTCCTGAGCTAACATCCGTGCCCATCTTCCTCTACTTTATACGTGGGACGCCTGCCACTGCATGGCTTGACAAGCAGTGCATAAGTCCGCACCCGGGATCCAAACCAGCAAACCCTGGGCCGCTGAAGCGGAACGTCCAAACCTAACCGCTGTGCCACTGGGTTGACCCCTCCATCCTTTATTTTTAATCTTTCTGTGTAATTTTGTTTTGTCTCTTTTAGTCAGTGTCTAGCTGGGTCTTTTAAAATCCTGTCTGATTGTCTGTCTTTTAATAGGTGGGCTTAATTTATTCATGTGTATTGTGGTATAATTCATGTATATAATAATAACGATATATTAATACTTCAACTTATTTCTCCACCTTGTGTTTTCATTTTATATTTATTATCCTTTTTCTTCTTTTTTCCTTCTTTCCTTGCTTTTTGTTAGTGTGGTCAAGTTTTCTATTTTTCTTTCTCTACCCTTCTGGTTTGGAAACTCTGAATTGTATTTCTGTTTTTATAGATAGTTACTCTTAAATTTTAACATACTTAAAATTACATACATACTTAACTATAATTTTTTCTAATGAGGTAGAAACGGCTTTCATATGTAAATTTCACAAAAAAGGCAAAGCTCTTATCACTTTTTACCCATTGAACCACCAACCCCAGCCTTCTCCCTTATTTATTTTGTCTAGAACTTAATGTTTTAAGGTGATTGAAACTAACTTTTTTACGTTCAATTGTTAATTAAATTGACCAACATATTGTAGAGATTCATGTGCCTAGCATTGTTTTTTACACCCCATTTCTTCTCTGATTTACTTTTCTGCTTGCCAAAGCACATCCTTCAGTGATTCTTTCGGCGAAGGTAATGCTTATCTTTCCTAGAACTTGTGTGTGTGGGTTTTTAAAAATTGTTTTAAGAAAATGAAATGACCTGTTAAAGCTAATCAAGGTAAAAATCAGAACACCCCAGGAACGTGTCCTAGCATAACTCAGCCAAAAGTCTGACCAATTTATTGCTGAGTCAGCTCTTACTAATGAGACCCCCCTCACAGTTAGTTCTTGTGCTTCCAGCCTACACAGGCTAAGAAATTATTACCAACGGTGGGTAGATCCTGTGGGTAAAATAGGAGTAGTAATATCCACACGGGTAGTAATACTGCTCAGTTCCTGGATGTTCCAGGTACCTCTGCCAACAAACTTTTATTCTAGAAAGGACCTGAGGATCCTTGGGTGCCAGGAGTGTCCTGGCTTTAGCCCTAATCCTATGTTAGATGCTCTTCTTGTATAAATTGAGCCTCCTTTGTTTCTGCAGGTAACTTACCCCCTGGAGTCTTAGTTTCGTCATCCACAAAGTAAAAAGAATGTTCCCACCCTTGCAGGGTTGCTGTGAGGTTCATCAATAGTGTAGATAAAGCGCCTAGCGCATGCCCAGCACAAAGCAAACATTTAATGAATGTAGTGGTTATTACAGGCCCTGGCTCTTAGGAGACACTCACTGAACACTTATCAAATGAATGCAGGAGCCTACCGTAAAAGGCTTCATTGAGGAGATAGGCTCTAAAAGATGCACAAGATCTAGACAGGTATTAACAAAGGAAGGAGCATTCTCTATGGGAGGAACTGGATGAGCAAAGGAAAAGAATCGGGAGCTCACCTATTGCTGCCCTGCTCAGGCAAGTGAAGGGAGCGGTCTGGCTGGAACAGAGGTTAGGGGCAGGGGAGATCGGGGAGGGCAGGCAGGGCAGAAAGGGGAGCCAGAGCTGAGCGTGCATGAGGATCTCTGGGTCTGTCTGGCCAGTTGGCTGTTTTGCCAGGCCAGCTCGCTCCGCCTGGCGCTTGCCCTTGGTTCCCCTTACTGCACAGCCTCTCTTTTTTGATAGGCAGAGGCTGGCCCAGTGTGGCCTCATAGCCGGGCAAGCTGAAGGCTTAAAAGAGGAAGCATCGGAGTGAGATTGGTTTTGAACTAATATCTTATTAAGGAAGTTGAGTCATTCTGCTTCTGCTATTTGTCCCCTCTGGGCATTCAGAGAGGGACGAGTTTTTACTTCCAGATCTAATAGTCATGAGGGAGATTTGCCCTGGTCTGCCCTGGCCCCTCAGTGGACATTTTCAAGATGACCCTGTAAGACGGAGATTTTTATTTCCTTTGTATACAGAGAACCGAGGTTCAAAGTGCCTTAATTTCAATGCCTTAGGTAAGGCTCAACACCTGGACTTTAAGGTGCTGAAACAGAGAAGCCCCGTTGTGTCAGTGATGGCGTGTATGAGCCTGCTGAAGGCAAGAGAATGAACTTTCAGTTCACGTCTTCTATTGGCCAGGCAAACTGATTGGCGTTTCATGTCCTGTACCTCATTCAGTCCTCAGAACAGCTCCGAAGAAGCTAAGAAACTCAGTGGCCTGTTCAAGGTTTACTGTGCAGGCTGGGGAGGCAGCAGCGTGGGTTCAACCCCACCTCTGCAACTTGTACCTGTGTGGCTGTGGCAGGCTACTGAGCTTCCCTAAGCCTCAGTCTTCACATCTGAAAATGAGACTAATAATGGTAGGTACTTAGTAAATACTGGCAATTATCGTTCTAAATTGGAGTCATCCAGCCCTCAAATCATCCTGACAAATCCGTGGCATTTTGGGAACTAGAAGGAACCTCAAAAGATTTCCTAGGCCACTGGTTTTCAAGCTCTTTTCCTCAGAGACCTAGGATTCTGCAGAGGTCCTTGGTGGATGAAGGGAAGCTGAGTACGTTCAGCCTTTGCCCACCTTCTTTAGCAGAGCAGCTGTTTCTAATGTGAGTTACGTATCAGTTGCATGCTTCTAGCTCTTTTGCATATTGGGGGTGGAAGTATGATTTCATTTGATAAAAATGGTCCTGCTGCTTTTAAAAAAAGTTGCCAATGCTAGAACCCATATCTCTGCTTCCTAGTCTCATGTTTTTTCTGTACTTACTAAAACAGGGAACTGAAATATGATACATTTTAGAAAGGTTATCATCACTGACAACCAAAGTTTAAAACATTATTTTTGTACCTTCCAGTTAATTGAAAATTCCTTTAGCCTAAACCCCATTCCTGTCCCAGAATCCTAGGAACAGAAATTTTGCCGCTGTCGTAGCCTTAGACAGGAACTACCCAATGGAGCTTTCTGCAGTGATGGAAACATTCTCTATGTGCACTGTCCAGTATAGTAGCTAGTGTAACTGAGATCTAATTTTTAATTTTATTTAATTTTAGTTGATTTAAATGTAAATAGCCACATGTGGCTAGTGGCTGCCATATCGCATAGTGCAGCCTTACAGTATAGAGAAGGGGTCAAGTGGCAGTCCCTGGCCCCTCAGCATCAGAATCATCCAGAGAACTTGTCAAAAGTACAGATTCTGGGCCTAACGCCCAGGGACTGATTCAGTCGGTCTCGGGTAAGTGCATTATAAGAACGCATCTGGTTATTCTAACTTGCAGTCGGGTAGGAGAGCGCTGCATTAGCAAGCTGTCCCTTGGAGTGGAGGAGTGGAGCCAGAGTCAGGCATTTAGCCCTGGCCTTGATCTTCTGGGGAGACTAGAGCAGCCTTCTGGGGAATGTCAGACCCTTGGAGAATGTGATGAAAGCTCTGAACCCTGTCTCTGGGAAAATACAAGCTGCATTTAGTTTCTGGGGTTCACAGCCCCTCCTGAAGTCATCCTTGAATCCACCTTAAGAACTCTTCAACTTGGACAGAAGATCTTTACTAACTGGTGAGGGAGCTGAGTTTGAGTCTCAGGGCCCAGGAGCCTTGCCTGCAGCAGGCATGTCATACAGATATACCCAAGGATTGTCTGGTACTATCCCAGGCATTCCTACCCCCAGACTTCTCCAGGGGGTCATCCAGGCACCACAGAAGAGAGAACAGGCAGTGTGCATGGATCAGGCCCTAAAAGAATACTGAACATATTCCACCCCTGTCCTTTCCCCTTTTATTTTCTTGGATTTGTGGGTGAGTTGGGTGGGTTTAGCTACTGCCAGTGCTCATGTCCTCAGCTCTGACACAGGGAGCAGAGGGCAGAATGCACTTGAGGCCTGAGTGGAGCTGGGGAGAGTGTCCAGACTGAGTAATGGATCAGGATTTTGACTTGTCTTCAAAGGCAGAGGCACAGCTGGCTCCCACAGTCCTTAGTCCCCACAAGCTGCAGGGTGGTGGGCTGGGGTGATGAGCCAGGGGCCAAGCCCAGGGCTGGAATGGCCACCTGGCCAGCAGTCCCAGGCTTAAGGCAGAACCCTGTTTTTTGTGGACTAGAACCCATATAGAAGGAGGGAGGGAGCAAGCATGTATGAATGTGTAGGAGAGCTGCTGTCAGGCCGGAGTGTCCCAAGAATAGCCTCTTGAACTTGGAGGCTGTCGGTGAGGGTCTGAGTCATGGTCATGTGGCCCAGGAAAGCCAGCCACAGGAGAGGCTGTACAGCGCCAGGGCCATGATTTCGTGCCCCTGGGAGGTGAGGGTCAGCCTGTTTTCCCGTGCCCTTTACAGGTTCAGCTGCCAGCTTCTGGGTTAGCTTCTCAACAGCCTCCTTGTTCCTCTCCCTGCCTGCCAGGCTGTTGGATGAGTCATCAGGGAACTGCAGAGGAGGCCCGAGCTCAGCTGCCTCAGCCTCAGCGTCTCTCTGGGGACAGGAGCCTGGCATGCTCCTGGAGGGCGGGTCAGGGCCCCTGGCAAGTGGCCTATCTAACTGCCCAGGTGAAAGGATGGCTCCTGGGGGTGAGAGGGTTTCACAGCCTCTCTGGAGGAACTCTAGCTTAGGAGGAGCCGTGTCAGGCAGAGACAGGCTGTACGAGTCCGAGTGCAGCTAGATCTCGAGCAGCTGGGTGGCCTCGGAACAACCACTCATCTCCAGCCTCATTTCTCTCACTCATCAGATGGGACTCTCTTCATCCTTGGTGCTCAGGATCATCCTGTCTCTGCAGGCCATCCTTTGATTCGCTCATTCAGCCAAGACTGATTGTCTTGTCTGTGCCCCACTGTGCTGTACACCCAGGGCACCACCTCTGCCCTCAGGAGCCTTCTGACCAGGGAAGACCATGAGTTTCCCCCCTTGCATTTGCCTGCAGCCCAGGAGACTTGGGGAGCGTGCAACACAGCCTGGAGCCTGGCCCTGCACTGCCTCACGCAGGCTGAGTGACCTTGGGGAAGTCTCCGCCAAATTAGGCCTTAGTTTCTGGAAGAGAAAATGGGAGGTTAAAGTAACATGGCAGTCCCTGTAAGCGTACCTCCAATACTCTTAGGTTTGGAGGTTTTTGGTTTGTTTTTAAGATCTCATTTCCCCTGATAAAGCGTCTGAGATGGGTAGGCGCTGCTGTGGGCCCTAAATCAATTCCTTGTTGGAGGTGGAAGAGGTTCAGGAATGGGGTGGGATAAAAGCCTGGTTACAAAAAAACAGCCTGTCTTGGAGGGCTTTCCCCTAATTGAAGTTAGAATACCCCTAAGGTTTCTTAAGATCATCAAGTAACAATGAGGCCACCCATTCAGCCTCCTCAGTGTCCGGCCTTCAAGACCAAACCCAGGCATCCATGCTGAAAGCTAGAGCCTCTCTGAGTTCACAGCTAGCAAGCCCTTGAAGCAGAGGTGTAAGTTTCAAATTAATAGTGACCCCTAAACCCATCCTACCCTCACCCCACCCACAGCAGAGCTGACTCAGCCTTTTGTAGCTGTTGTGAGGCAGATTCAGTAGGAGGGTCGTGTCAGCCTACTGTTTCCCAGCTTCCCACTGTCTCATTTAGGCTTCCAACCTGATAGGCCAAAAGGCCAGAGGTGTTGGAGGTTTGGCCTCACATGGTCTGCTTTTCTGCCCCAAGAAAAAATGGAAGTGTGACCCCAGATGCCTGGCGGTACAGCAGGGGAGAGTGTATCTGTCAGTGACAGCTTTGAGAGCAGCCTGCCAGCAGAGAGCACTTATTAAAAACCTGTCTGAATTTGGTGCCTTCTCAGGCTTTGTCTAAAGCAAGGCATGACCAGAAGGGCCTTTGCTTTGGGAGTTCACAGTCTCAGTCTTCAAATAGGTTTCCAGATGGTAACAATCTCAGATCGGTGCTGTTCTCTTTCGTGACAGTTCTAGTCTACACGCTGTTTGCACAGATTGTCTCAACACTGGGCTCCCTCTCTCCTGTGGCTTCCTGGTAACGCACAGGCTGGTAGAGATGGAACCCAGAGAGGTGAATTCCTGTGCTGTGTCCTCAAATTTCTAGAGGTACGGGTTGGTGTTTGGGGCCCTAATGTAAATTCCACTACTAATGTTGCCTGAAAGGAAAACAATACTTAGGAGAGGTTTTCAGCGAATGAGTTTGGACATTATAGAAGGAAGCATGTCACTTCCTTCTGGAGAGCCACAAACAGATACATCTTGGGAAAGGAGCCAAGTGCTGGCACTGCCATTGGCATGCTGATTTTCAGCCTTTATAAAATTTCATATATATGTAATATATATACACATGCACACAAATCTGTATGTACACATACGTGTGTGTGTGTGCACCCACACACATATGCACACATATATCTACCTCCTGCTAACAAAAACTTGATTCTCCCCACTTAGAGAAAAGCCATGTGGACGGTGTAGACATATCCACTAAGAAGGCAAGGCTTGTGTGGAGTCAGTGAGGTGACTGATGGTTTTGGAGTATGGGATCCACCACCCTGTTCTGGGGACGCAAAGTTCACCATAAGACAAACAGAAAAAGATTCAGCCATTATTTATAAAGGCAAGAAAGAAGCAACCCAGATGTTTGTGCTGTGGCTATCTTGGAGGAGGAGGGCTGGAGTCCTCCGTGTTGGGCGAGGTGCAGGGGTTTGTGGTAGCGTGCTGGTAGGACTGGGGGTTCATACCCCATGGAACAAGGTTGATGTCGAGAGGCTGACTCCTTTGCCATTTGGGATGTTTGGAGGATAAATACGTGCGGCATAAAGAGGCAGAGGTCCTTTGCCCCCTGCTTTTCTCCTCCAACCTAAGCCTGATCCAGGCCCCTCGGGGTCTGGGAGTGACCTGCTCTGTTCGGTCTCTCTCTCTCAGGGTGAGCTGAGCCTGGGAGATGGCAGTGATGGAGATGGCCTGCCCAGGCGCCCCTGGCTCGGCGGTTGGGCAGCAGAAGGAGCTCGCCAAAGCCAAGGAGAAGACACAGGCGACGGGGAAGAAGCACAGCTCTGCCAACAAGCTGGAGGCCGTGGAGAAGAGCCCCGTGTTCTGCGGGAAGTGGGACATCCTGAATGATGTGATTACCAAAGGCACAGCCAAGGAAGGCTCCGAGGGAGGCCTGGCCGCCATCTCCATCATTGCCCAGGCTGAATGTAAGGGTCCTCAGTTGGGGGCTGTTGACAGAGAGGGCAGATGGGTGGGCCTGCAGGTGGGTGCAGTCCTTGTGCAAGGGTGGCTGGACACAGGTGAAGCTCTGGGTCGCCCTATGGAAGAGGGGGATCAGGGTAACCACTCCATGAGATTCTCACGAGACACAACTGGGGGTTAAGCCAAGACTGAGTGTGACGTGGGAGCTAGAACAGTGCTGGAGGGTGGAACACAAGAAGGGAGAGGGGCAGACAGAGGCTTTTGTTCATCATGGCGAGAGCGGGGGGCAGGAGTGCTTGGGCTTCACAGGTCCTCAGGCTCTTGGCAGGACCGTCAAGCAGGCCCTTAGCCTTCTGCCGTTACTTTGGGCAGCCTGAGCATCTCTGGAGAGGCCCTAGACAGGAAAGGCCAGGTCTCCTGGAAAGCCCCTCTGGGGCCTGTAGGCCCTTCACCACTTCCACCTTGAGGTGGCCCCGCCCTTAAGAATGAACACCTGCTCTTGGGTCAGTCGAGGGGCCGCAGGGCAAGGCCTGGTCCAGTCCTTTCTGCTTCCACTCACGATTCCTCAAAATGACTCAGAATGGTGGCTGCCATCAGAGCCTGAGAAACTCCCAAGAGGGCTGGATAGGACCAGGAGTCTCTCCCGCACCCCTGTCCTCCAACCCAGCAGGTTTCTTGGGGTAGAGCCTGGCAAGACTGACAGCTCATGATAGCATTTTCTTACATACACACATCCTTCCCCTTGTCTCCCACTTCCTTCTGGCTGGATTTTGAGGAAAGATGAGAGAATAAAAACTAAAGTGGAGTGAGTGACATAATAATGGTCATAATACACACATACACAGGCACATTTCCATACGTCTGTAAATATGATAGTTTATATTTAGTGAGCGGTTACTATGTTCCAGCCACTGTGCTGAGAGTTTTATATAGATCATCTCCCCTGAGCTTCACAGCACCATTAGGATGCCATATTATGGGCGTGCTGGGAGGGTGGGGGAGGGTCAGTGAGGGGAGCTGGCGTGGGCAGGGAGGGGCGTGCCCACCAAGGTGGTCTGGGCAGGAGGAGGAGGAGTGACCGAGAGGGCACCTGTCAAATGTCTCTCTCCTCAGTGCTGAACTCCTGTTCTTTCTCTCCTCCTTTCTGCTTGTCCAACCCCTTTTCCCTTACTTAAAAGGCGAGAATAGCCAAGAGTTCAGCCCCACCTTTTCAGAACGGATTTTCATCGCTGGGTCGAAACAGTACAGGTAAGGAGGCGAGCGTGAGTGGGCCACGGGAGCTGAACCAGCGTCCTCCCCTCTAGCTGCTTGCCCAGGCCGCTCCCAAGTGACCCCTGGCTCCTCCTTCAGCACCTGTGGTTCAGCTCTTGGAAGCTGCCCAGACTTTCCTGGCTGAGCTGCTCTCTCAGCCAAATAAGCTTTTCAAAAGCTTTTCACGGCCTGTGGATGACTGCCTCTGGGTCATATCAGCTTGACGTTTTATTTTTATTCTCCTCAGAGTCCTTACTGCTCCCCCTTGGTTCCCATCAGTAGGGAGGGTGCTGGGAACAGGAGTCACTTTCCCGCTGTTGCGTGACCGTGAATGCCAGCCCCTGGGCTGCTCTAACAAGGGAGAAACCTGCTGAGTCTTTTCTCCTGTGAGACGCACCCAAGAAGGGATGAGGGTTTGGAAACAGGCGAGGACAGACAGACTTGCAGCTCGGTGGCCCTGTAGAAAAGAAGCCAATGTGAGGTTCAGTCTGTTCCCAGGCTCCCCATCCCCAAAGATGATTTTTGGCAACTGCAGGTTGAACCTGGAAACAATTCCCTCCTCCACCACCAGGCGGATTTTTTCTTCATTGGAATTTGGCGACTGCTAGTGATAAAAGGGTCGTGGGGACGGCTGCTGCACTTCGCCAAGAAATGCTCAGTGGTTTGGTCAAATGCCTGCCGCTGGCCCTGATGCCTTTTGGCCCAGGGTAGGGGTCTGTGGTGGACTCACTTCGTTCAGCTGCCTGGGAGAAGTCTGTAGGCCTCTAGCTGCCCCCAGGACTGGAATGAGTCTGCCTCCTTTTTGGGGGACAGAAGATGAGGCCACAGGAGGGTGGCTGAGGCCCACGGTCTGCTCCAAAGCTGTTTGGCAGCGGCCCCTTCCAAAGCTCTTCTGTTGCCAGGGCCTCAGTGCCTGGCAGGGGTAAGCGCCAACTTAGATCCTGGTGGTGGTGGTGAGCCTCTAGGCTGTCAGAGAAAGGCAACTCCCCTGATCCCCTCGCACCAGCCCAGGCAGAGTGTCTGTGTCTATGTGGCTCCTCACGTTCCTATGGCAGCCAGATATCTGCAGGGACCAGTGGGGGTTGAGGGGACGAGCCTCGACTGTCCTTCCTTCCAGAGGCAACAGAAACAAGCTTGTCAGTGAGGGCTGAGAATGCGTACCATGGAGCATGGCCCTCCAAGTCACATGCTCCCATCTGGGGCCTCTCCAGGGCAGCCCACCTTGGGTAGCAGTGAGAGAGCCGTGTGTCAGCCCCTCCAGAAGAGCAGTGTGCACCCCATCGCGGTGGTAATAACTATTGTTTATTGGAAGCTTGCCTTGGGGCAGGCACTGAGGCAGGCTTTTCAAATGAGCTGTTTCGTTTAAACCTCATCTCCACCTGCATGGCAGAAAATACTACACTCATTTTATAAATGAGAAAACTGAGGACCCTTGGGGTTTAGGAACTCTCTCACGTTCACACAAGTACTAACTAAGCTGAGATTTGACCTCAGGTCTGTATGACTCTAATGGCAGTTCCCTGAGCCATTATATCTTCCTGTCTCCTCACACCCAAAATGTGTCTCTGTCCCCTTTTTGACAGCCAGTCCGAGAGTCTTGATCAAATCCCCAACAATGTGGCCCATGCAACTGAGGGCAAAATGGCACGTGTGTGTTGGAAGGGGAAGCGTCGCAGCAAAGCCCGAAAAAAACGCAAGAAGAAGAGCTCGAAGCCACTGGCTCAGGCAGGAGCCGCCTTGGCCAAACCCCTCCCTAGAACCCCGGAGCAGGAGAGCTGCACAGTCCCCGTGCAGGTGAGGCCCGCCACCACAGCCCGGTCCCCAACCCCCCGCCACACCCCAGTGCCCAGGTTTCGGGGCCCTGGCCCTCTGTCCTAACACCTGTGTTTTCCCCACAGGAGGATGAGTCTCTGCTAGGCACCCCGTATATTAGAAACGCCCCCCAGTTCACCAAGCCTCTGAAGGAGCCAGGCCTTGGCCAACTCTGTTTTAAGAAACTCGGGGAGGGCCTCCGGCCAGCACTGCCTCGATCAGAACTCCACAAACTCATCAGCCCCTTGCAATGTCTAAACCACGTGTGGAAGCTCCACCACCCCCAGGATGTGGGCCCCCTGCCCCAGCTCGCTCACCCCTTCCCCTACAGCAGACTGCCCCATCCGTTCCCTTTCCACCCTCTGCAGCCCTGGAAACCTCACCCCCTAGAGTCCTTCTTCTTGGGCAAACTGGCCTGTGTAGACAGTCAGAAGCCCCTGCCTGGCCCACACCTGGGCAAACTGGCCTGTGTAGACAGTCAGAAGCCCCTGCCTGGCCCACACCTGGAGCCCAGCTGTCCATCTCGTGGCATACGTGAGAAGTGTTCGGTGGAGGAGTACCTGGTGCACGCTCTCCAAGGCAGCGTGAGCTCGGGCCAAGCCCACAGCCTCACCAGCCTGGCCAAGACCTGGTCGACAGGGGGCTCCAAGCCCCAGGAGCACAGCCCCGAAACTGAGGACAGTGAGGGGGTCCTGCTTACTGAGGTAAGTAGTCCCTCAAACACACGTACATGTACCACCACCACCACCAAGTCCGGGGCCGAGAGCAGCAGCTAGGCGTCAGGGTGGAACCTGCTGTGGGAGAAGAGGCCTCACTCACCCGCCAGGCCCACTCTCCAGTTCCCACCCTTGGAGGGGATGGTTTTCTCTTTCTCCAAGTCCCTCGTGTGTGTGACAACAAATCGAATAGTAGAAAATTGCTCATCCCTGATGAAAAGCAGTGGTCTCCCACTCCACCTCCAGGCTCACTTTTCAGTCTTTTTTGCTATTTCTGTTTTTCGTTTTTCTGGTTGGCTACCTCATTATTGCTGAATTGTGTGTGTCTGTGTGTGTACTTTATGAATGATCCATATACTGAGAAAGAAAGGAATGAGCAGATATCAACTGCAGGTGTTACCGCCTGACCCAATATGGAAGATGAGGCTTTCGCCCGTCTTCACTGCCTGTCCCTCCTGCCCTTTCCTCTAGTTCTCTTCCTGGATAACTTTGTGACTTTCAGTGATTTCCCCAGACTTACATTTCTGGGTTTATTCCCTCCATCTTGACAGTATCTCTTGTCCCCTGCCTCTCTCCACTGTCCTTCCCTTCTTTCTACCTGATAGCTGCTGAGTTAGTATTTTTCATTGTCAAGGTTGTTGACAGTTCCGCGTCTGTCCCGCAACCACAAGTCCAGGGAGGTGGTTTCTTCATCACAACGATTGGCTTGCCTCGGGCAGCCCGTGAGGCCCTTCTTTGCCTTCGTCTTATTCCCAAAACCCCCTCTCTGGTCCTGCCCCTCCAGAGCCCTGCCTCAGAGCCGGTGGTATCTTTTGTTGTGAGGGCTCAGCCCCAGCAGCCTGGCAAGGACCACCACCTGGAGAGCCTTCCTCACTGTAACCCTTCGTCCCTCCACTGCCCTGGCCACTGAAACTGGTCTCTCTCTCTGCCAACCCCAGAAACTCAAGCCGGTGGATTATGAGTACCGAGAAGAGGTCCACTGGGCCACGCGCCAGCCCTGCCTGGGCAGAGGCTCCTTCGGAGAGGTACACAGGATGGAGGACAAGCAGACCGGCTTCCAATGTGCTGTCAAAAAGGTATGCCAGGGGTCCAGAGGCTAAAGAGGGAAGCCAGGCCGGTGGCCTGTTGTATTCCCTCTGCTTTCTTTCAAGGATAGTCACAGGACTGCCACGGGTCTGACTTGTTAACAGAGCCTGGCTATCGCTAGGCCCTCTGGGTCAGCTGGAACTGGAAGGGAGCAGTCTCAGTCACATGTCCCAGCCTGGGAGCTGCACTTGGTATGTGCCTACGTGAGAGGGGGAATCAAAGTGTGCACGCAGCCTGGGCCACTCCTGATGCCAGGGCCCTTAGGGGCAAGTCAAAACTTGGAAGATGGCTGGGTCCTCATGAAATTCATGTTCAGCTAAAATCCGTAAACCACGTAATGGGACTGCCCACACCCAGACCGGAAGGTAGGCACAAGAGCAACAGCCCCCACCTAACCGCTGCCTTCTGGAGAAGGCCTTGGCCTGGAGAGACAGACGATCTGGTTTGAATTCAGGCTCTGCCTCCTGTCAGCCAGGGCCTGGAAGAACTGGAGACCAGAGAGGGTAGTGTGCCTTACCCAAAGCCACAGAACTGGGCCCGGAACTGAGGCCTCCTGTCAAATCACACTGTCCAGGCCCAGCAGCAGCAGATCCACAGATCTCAAGAGTGTCAGCCCTGCTCCCCTTCAGCTCTCTTTTCTCTTACTCCTGACTCTCAGCTCCCCTTGACTGGAAGCCACCTTGTCCCTGGCACAATTCAGCCTCCGAGCTAGCACCTAGGACCTCAGAAGCCAGAAATCAGAAACATTTCTGTGGGCCATTTCCTTGGCCCATGGGTAGGGTGAAATAAGCCAGCTCAAAGATAGAGCTTGTTTTCAGGCAGCTTATGTCAAGGACACACTGATCCCCAAAAGGAAAGAGACTGAATAGCCAGACCAGGCAGGCTTAGCATGCTGCAGTCCCCTGTAGGGTGGACACCACTGCTGTCCTGAGTGTCTGTGGCTTTAAGGGGTGAGGATACAAATTGTGATGTGAATAAACCTGGCTTCCCTGGCTTGTACGTGGGCCGAGGTGTTGGAGCCTCAGAGTTTGGGCCTCAGGGTGGTGGGATGAGAGAGGGGACTACCCGTAGGTATTACCCCAAACTTCAGACATACTGTTCAAATAAGCAAGCTCCGCCCTCCCACCCCCCACAGACCAAAACACGTGCTGAGTTCTTGCCAGCGTCGGGCATCATCTTCCACTGGGATGCCAAGGCCACGTGCCTGACCTCCTCAGCTGCAGTCCCCTCCCCAGGCCACCAGAGAAGGCTCAGCTGTTCCTCCTGAGAGGCGGGTGGGAGGAGGGTGAGAGAGTGTGAAGTGTCCTGGAGATGAACGCCCAGTGCTGGGGAGCTTAGTCACTGGGCTTCTCAGCTGTTCCCTTGTTGAGGTTCTTAGAGTCCCAGGCAACAAGGTAAACAACCCTAATATAGTAGAAGAGGACAGACACCCCATTTCTCACCTCCCAAAGCAGTCTGTCGGAAGGCTCCCAGGACAGCACACGGACTGCCCTGCGCCAGAGCTGCCTGTCAGAACTGCCTCCTCCCATCCCCAGTCTCGTGGGGGAGGGCTGTTGGCAGCCAGCACAGCTGCCCTGGTTGGGCAGACAGCCCCTCCTTTCTCCGGAGGGGTGGGGGTAGGGCGGGCAGTGGTGTCCTTCAGGATTTTCAGCTGGAAGATCTGAGAAACAATCCTCTGCTAAGGGGGTGCGGATTGGGGTGTTAGGGGCAGGGACCCAAGGTCAGGCTGCATGTAGGGTCAGAGCAAGTCTGTGCATCATCCCATGCTCTCTGGAAAGGATCTGGGACAAGAAGCATCACGTGGTGATGCCAGCACTCCCTTGGTCCTTCTTCTAGAACATCCATGGGTCCAGGGTTTAATGTAGGGTTTTTATTTTGTCAGGTTTTGTTTGATCTTCCTTTAAATTACAAATAAATATAGGCTCATTATAAAAAAATTTAATGAGACTAAAACAAGCAAAAGTCTCCCTGTTTCCCAGTCCCCTTCTCAGAGGTACCGGCCCTTTGACATGAATCTTTCTAGACTGGTTCTGCATATGTAAACTATAGTTGTTTCTTTTATGAAAAGCAGATCTGCTCCAGAGGTTGTTCTGCACCATGTTTCTCATGTGCTGGTACGTCAGGGAGATTTTCTTCTCAGTACATGTATGTCTCTCTAGTGCTTTCTCCCAGCCAGTGTGTAAGTTCTTATCCTAGTCAGTGGATGAATTCGTAGGATCCACGAGCTCCTGGAACTTGATTCTGAAGTGTGTATGTGTGTTACGTGGATGGGCGCACACACCTTGATGGGGAAGGGTCCATGTCATTTATCAGATTTTCAAAGGGGTCTGTGCCCCAAAAAGGGTTATAACCATTCATTTGAGAACATCTGGCTCGAGCATGGAGTTCTGGCAGCCTCCTGTTGACTCTGCCACTGATCTGGGATAATGTGGCCTTGGGCAAGTCAAGCCACTGAGCACCTGCTCTGTGCCAAATGCTGTGCTGCCAGGGGCTGGAGACAGAGCTATGGCATGCACACACCTGACCTGAAGGAGCTCGGTTTGTGACGGGGTGAACACGTTTACACGGCATGAAGGTGGTAGAAGCAGCCGTCAGCTGGGGGCACAGGTGAGGTCAGCCTGGACAGGTGTTTACAAGAGGTGGAATGAGAACCGAGGGGAGAATATCTCGATGGTGATAAGGAAAATAGGGGGGAAACTCTTTTAGTGGCTCACTGTGTGCCCAGTACTGTGGTCGTCAGTGTCACCTATGTTATGTTCCTGGGATCATTAAAAGAACTTACAGAATTGCTGTCATCCTCTTTTTTTTACTGATTAAATAAAACAGATATGAGTACTAAAGAAAACAAGAGGGGAGAGTTTCAAGAAGGAAAAAGTGGTCCCCCAGTGTCAAGCGTGCGGGCAATTAAGTGGAGGGAAGTGGCTTGTGGATTTGGCATTTAGGTGATTGCTGACCACGCTTCCACCTGGGTGTGCTCACTCCTGAATGAACGTAAAAACGCACAGGATGTAAAAGCTAATACGCCAGGAGAGGTCTTCAGTGAGGCAGGGAAGCTGGCAGCTCTGGAGTTCGGCTTCCCCAACCAAAATCCCAGCTCAGATACTTTATACCCAGTGACCTTGAGCAAGTCACTTCTCTGTAAAATGGGGATAATGAGACTACCAGATAGGCTATTGTAAGATGTAAATAAAGAATGCTTATCAAGTGCTTAGAGCAGTGCCTCGCACGTGTTAAGTGGGCATTAAATATTAGTCCTCGTTAACATCTCATCATCGTCAGCCCCTCACTTTATGGATGACATGGAAGACTGAAGTTCAGAGAGGGGAGGTGAGCCAGACGGGCAGCTGGCGTGGACTAGAAGGCCCGTGTGCTTGCTCCCTGAAGTCCCAAGGGAGCTTTCGCCTGGTTCCCCCTGGGGCTGGCGCAGACTTCTAAAGCGTCTTGTGTTTTGAAGTGTCCCCTCCGACCCGCTTTGGTCTGGTGAGTGGGAATGGTTTTCGCATTGCTGGGACACTAGAGGACTTACGGATTTCTTAAAAGTTACAGCAGAGGTTCTCAAACTTCTTAGTTCACGCCCTAATGTCTCAGTAATTTTTTTCATGGCACCCCAGGTCAAAACAAGTACCTAACAGTTCTGTTTATTAAATAGTTAGGTGAAATAATAAGTCTTTATTCTAACAACTTAATATCCATTTGAATGACAATGCACATAAGTTGAAAGAAAAATGTTTCTTTTATTCTTAAACAACCATAATTACTAATGAGATGTGTGCCTTGTTGGGCATTGCACAACTTCTCAAACTTTGAAATGACATTGAACACCGTGACCTTCATTTCCTGCTCCACATTTCCCCCCCAAAGTACTTCTTGTCCCAGCAGCCTCCAAAAACCTAGCTTCATAAAGATAGATGATCAAAAGGAATACAACACGATCTAACGTTGAAACTCAGCTGTCTCGAGCAGGCAGTTTACGCGGTGTCCCACAGATGTCCTGATCCTCGCTGTTTCCCTCAAATGTAACATATCCTGAATTCTCTGTGGTGCCCTGAGGTGCTTCAGCTCACAGTTTGGGATCAGTAGGGTTGAAGACATTTGCTAATACAAGTCCTGTTAGTGAATTAGTTCCAACTCAAGTTCAGAGCTGGAAACACTGACAAAGAGTCAAAGTTCACACAAGTTGATTAACCAAACCAAATATTCTTTAAGTAACCAGAAGAAAGACATTTTCCACTGATAGGCAAAAGTCCAAAAGCCCCACATCGTCAGAGCGCCCATTTGCCAGGTCAGCAGTCTCCAAGGGAAACTCTTGCAGATCCTGACTGATTTCTCCCAGGCTGGTTTTTGTCACCACTGGCGCCCCCTGGTGGTACCTCTCAAGGCTAACACGAGAACCAGCAACAGCCAGAAAGAAGGCTGTCTCTATTAGCAAGTCTAAGCACTGAATAAGGGGCTCTTATTTGAGCTGGAGGGAGAAGGTGGGGAGCCAGCATTTCCTGAGCACCCACTGGTTGCCAGGTCAGGCGCTGGTTACCATCCCTCCAAATCCTCACTGTAGCCAGGAGCAGAAGCCACCATCCCCACTGTTCGCATATGGAAACACAGCTTAGGGGAACTGACCTACCTTTGGAAGTGGTCAAGCCAGGGTCTCAGCCCAGGATGTATGTATCCAAGCCTTGTTTCTTCCCGCCGTGCCATGCTGCTCCCTGCAGAAAGGAGTGAGTGGTCCCAGGGCTGCCAGTCCACGGTGGGAGAGGCCTTGGCCAAACCCCTCCCCAGAAGCCACTCCTGTGCCCAGATGCTGGGGAAACAGCTGCAAACAGAATAAACAATCACTGCCACGTCTACACAGACATCTTAGTCCTCGGGAGAGAAGACAGATAACGATGAGTTGAGAAGGGTGCTCAGGATCCAGAGGCACTGACAGAGCCAGAGTCTCGGCAACATCAGCTCTGGCTACAGAAGAGTCAGAAACACAGCATCTGAAAAGTAGACGAGGATGTTGATAAATAAAAGGTCCATGTCCTAGAAATTGCCCAGAGATTTGGGCTGGGGAAAAAATGTTCTGTGTTTGGCAGATCTGAGGATGGGCAGCATGCCAGGACCCTGGATAAGGACTGTCATTTCTGTGTGACTAGAAGTGTTTTTGCACACGTCAGCACTGCAGAACTTTCATCAAGTACTGGGAAGTGCCCTTGACCCCGAGGGCACGAGGGACACAGTCTAGTGTCTGAGGGCCTTGCCAGGCCTCAGAATCATCACTGGGAACCTCAGTTTCTGTGCAGGGAGCACCAAGGGTCCTGACAGGATGCCAGGGAGCCAGCCCTGAGCCCTCACCCTGACTTGCAGCCACCCCTGGGCCCTTCCAGGTGCGAGTCGAAGTGTTTCGGGCAGAGGAGTTGATGGCATGTGCGGGATTGACCTCACCCAGAATCGTCCCTTTGTATGGAGCTGTGAAGGAAGGTCCGTGGGTCAACATCTTCATGGAACTGCTGGAAGGTAAGGAGCGAGCCACCACTCTTTCTCTCTCAAAATTCAGAGCCAGAGGTTTCCCCAAGTCTTGGCCAGGTTGGCCTTGGTCCCCAGTCAATGCATTTTTAACCTCTTGACCCTCTGACATTGGCAGGAAAGGTCTGCTTTCTACCACCAGCCCTTCAAGGCCCCTGCTCATGGCTGGCTTGGAGGCCTGCAAAAGCCCCAGGTAAAGACTGGCCATTTGTCTCCTAGGTGGCTCCCTGGGCCAGCTCATAAAGCAGAAGGGCTGTCTGCCAGAGGACCGGGCCCTTTACTACCTGGGGCAAGCTCTGGAAGGGCTGGAATACCTCCATACCCGAAGGATTCTGCACGGAGATGTCAAAGGTAAGGCTCAGGCCCCCACAGTCCTTTCTCACCCCATCCTGCCTAATTTCCTCCAGATCTTCTGGGCCTGCCTGGTTCAGGCCGACAGGGCTGTGCCAGGGAAGGGCAAGTGTGTTCTCTAAGCCCTCAGCCTGACACTGTAGTTTCCAGTGGGTGGTGCCCACAGAGAACTGCAGATGGAGCTTCCACACACTGGTGACCGCTGCGGGGGTGGGAGCAGCGTCCCCAGGAGTAAACTCTGCTCCTGTCCCCTCACCCTCAGAGATCCTGCCTGCTGCCTGCCTCTAGCCTGAGCTGATACCCTCCACCCTTCCTCCATGACTAATGAAACTAATCAGAAGCAGCAGCTGCCACGTAGGGTCAGCCAGAAAATTGCCTCACTGGAGGTTCAGATTGGGCTGGGGCCTACGTGACTCACCTGTTCCTTCTTCTTCCCTGGGATGGCCTGGCAGCTGACAACGTGCTCCTGTCCAGCGACGGGAGCCGTGCTGCCCTCTGCGACTTTGGCCATGCTGTGTGCCTTCAACCCGATGGCCTGGGGAAGTCCTTGCTCGCAGGTAAAACCCCCTCACTGCCCCTTCCCAGGATGATAATAGCCAGTAGCCTTTTCTAAGCATTAGCTGTGTGCCTTCTCCTGTACTTTCCATAATGGCAAGCTGAGACGGGAGCACTTTATGCACCATTCTATTTCAGCCCCACAACCACCCTCGGTGATCATAAGGCTTTGTCGTTAGGCTTAAATCCAAGAATGCATGCCAGGTGCTCATTCCTGGCGTTCCCATTACAGAGAAGGGAACGGAGAGGCTGCATGCTTCGCCCTAAGTCCCAGGTTTTCTCCCTCAGAGCCCCCATGGCTCCACCCCTGGGGTTCAGCCTTACTGGGGAGCTGTGCTCCCAGCCTGGGACCTCAGCCCTCCTGTGCCTGGGGGAGCACAGTCTCTGGAAGCACAGCAGGAAGGCTGACTGAGGGGCCTGGGCTCTAACTGGAGAAGTGTCTATTCTTAGGTTTTTCTGATTATTAAAACAAACCACATCCATTTTAAAATATTTGGCAATTATAGAGTTAAGCGGTATAGAAAAAGAGGAAAAAAAGAATTCTTACCATTCCTCTTGCCCAGAGAGATAATCATGAATATTTTAGATAATTCCTTCCAGGTCTTTTTTTTTTTCTATACATAGTTAAGGCCATTGTAACACAATTTTGTGCCCTGCTTTTTTCACTTACAGTATTAAGCATAAAAGGATTTCATTTTGACCAAAGGGAAAAGTCTTTTAGAAGTGATTCTTTGTCACTAGAAGCCTGTGTTGATAGTTCGAATGGTGTAAATGCAACATGGACACCTGACTTCTACTTTAAAATAACTTTAGTGTTTTTTTCTTATACAAAAATAATTTATTTTCTAATATCTTTTGTAGACAATAGTAGAGCTAAACAAAGATAAAAATTACAAATCACCAGAAAACAATACTGTTAACATCTAGTGTGGATCCTTCCAGTCTTCTGTGCAAATGTTTTTTGGGTTTTTTTTTTAATTTTTTTAAATTTTTTTCCTTTTTCTCCCCAAAGTCCCCCGGTATATAGCTGTATATTCTTCGTTGTGGGTCTTTCTAGTTGTGGCATGTGGGATGCTGCCTCAGCGTGGTTTGATGAGCAGTGCCATGTCTGTGCCCAGGATTCGAATCAATGAAACACTGGGCTGCCTGCAGCGGAGCATGCGAACTTAACCACTCGGCCACGGGGCCAGCCCCACAAATAAGTTTTCTAATATTGTGTTTTTCACTTACTAAAATTTCGGGAAGATCATACCATTAATTAGTCTTCTACAACCTAATTGTCAATGTCTGGATCCCTCCCCATTTTTAAAAAGCACTTGAAGGGTTGTTCCACAGGGCAGACCCCCTATTTTGGATGCTATACTCTTTGTACCAGTCCCCAGCAGAGCCCCCGACTTAGCTCGTCCCCAGCAAGTTTGATTTGGACACTTTAAAGTAGAGACCAATTCAAGGAGTCTCAGGAGTTGACTGGGGTGGTCGTTGCCGAGGCTCTTGCCCATCAGAGTTCACAGCTGACTTTTCTGGCTCACCTCGCCCTCCCAGGGGACTACATCCCCGGCACAGAGACGCACATGGCTCCAGAGGTGGTGATGGGCAAGCCCTGCGATGCCAAGGTCGACGTCTGGAGCAGCTGTTGCATGATGCTGCACATGCTCAACGGCTGCCACCCTTGGACGCAGTACTTCCGAGGGCCGCTCTGCCTCAAGGTCAGTGACAGCACTTGGGACGGCCAAGAGGGAAAGCCAGCAGGGCCACGGGCCTGGGCTGCACACTTGAGGTTGCCTCCCATTTTGGCTGTTCCTCAGTGGCAGATGTGAGCAGGGAGCCAGGGAGAGGCCTCATCCTAAATGTGGGATCCTGACTAAAATACTTGCCACCCAAAGCTGGGGTTCCAAAGGGAGATCCCAGGTGAGGGATCCTCCGTGCTTACCCTGGGCCACCTCTGCCTGCCTCCTGACAGCCTGGGCCTGGAGGTCATGGGCCCCTTGCTGCCTAGCTCTGGCCTGTCCTACCTGGCCCCGTTTCTGGGAGAAGTCCAAGCCCCAACTCTAGCCAGGCCACTCCAGTCCTTGTGAGAGAACCCAACACAGCAGGGTAGGGGGAGTGGGGAGGAGCAAGCACAGAAGGTGGGTGCTGGGAAGTGAGGTGGGAGGCAGGCCTCACGTGTTGTCTTTTGATGCCCAGATTGCCAGCGAGCCTCCGCCTGTGCGGGAGATCCCACCCTCGTGCGCCCCTCTTACAGCCCAGGCCATCCAGGAGGGGCTGAGGAAAGAGCCTGTCCACCGAGCATCCGTGGTGGAGCTGGGGGGGAAGGTCAGCCTGGCGCTGCAGCACGGTAAGAGCCCTGCGCTGGCTGTGGGGCAGGGAGAGGCCGCAGGGCAGTGTGGCAGTCAAGAGCGAGCTACTCGACCGCTCAGAACCTCAGTTTCCCATCTAGAGCCTGGGGATGACACCAACTTCAGGCTTGTTGGGCAGACGGAGGTGATGTGAGTAAAGTGCTGAGTACTGTGCCTTGGTGCAGAGGCAATGCTCAAAGATGGGGTTGCCACACATAAAGGGGGCTGGAACTCATCAGTCATCTGAGAATGTGCAAGAGAGCCACGTATCACTTCTCAGCCCTTTGAGGGGGAAAAATTGGAAAGTTGGTAGTGCCGAGTGGTCGGGGGGTGAAGGGCAGAAGCACATGCAGACCTGGGACCCAGCGCTCCACTCCGGGGCGTTCCGCCAAACGAATTCTCAGTAGCTCTCTCAGGGGACACACACTGCAGCGCCATTTGTGGGCAGGGAGTTGGCTTCCATCGGGTGTCCCTCCCAGGGAGAGAGGAGAGGCCACAGCGGGGATGCCCGTGGAGCACCACGCAGCAGTGAAAGCTACTTGATGTTCACAGAGCAGCATCACTGAGCCTTAAAACCATAGTGCTGGGTGAAAAGAGGCCCAACAGAGCGAGGCCTAGAACACAATGCCTTTTATAAACTAAAAATCAATAAGTAAAAACAACACACAGTTTGCAAGAACGTGATCAAACCAAAGTGACACGATAGCCACCTGGGGGGTGGGCCGGGGAAAGGCAGTGGTTGGGAACGAAAAAGGAATAAATGAGAGAGGCCTTGCAGAGCCGCCCAGACATAGATGGTAGTTATCATGGCCCTGGGGCTGAATGCCCCCTACTCCAGAGAAATGGTGCCCTCAGGAGGAGCTGACTGTGAGGAGGGGTGAGTAGGAGAGATGGAGGGTCAGGGACACCAGTTTACTTGGGAACTCAGAGTTGGTGTCAACCCAGAGCAGCTGTTTTTGAATCTTCTCTTTAATATTAACATTAACAAAGTCCTTCTCTGGAGCAAATTCTGTAATTTTTTTCTTTCTTTTCTTCTTTTTTTTTTTTTTTTTGGTGAGGAAGACTGTTCTGAACTAACATCTGTGCCGATCCTCTATTTTTTATATGTGGGATGCCACCACAGAATGGCTTGATGAGTGGTGTGTAAATCCATACCCAGGATCCGAAGCTGCGAACCCCAGGCTGCCAAAGCAGAGTGCATGAGCTTAACCATTATGCCACTGGGCTGGCCCCATATTCTGTAATTTTTAAATTTGCAATTGTTACCTGGAAGGAAAGTGGAATAAAAGACAGAATCTTTTCCTGTTATAGGAGGCCATCTCATGGAAGAGGCCTCCTCCAGAGACTGCAAGCTGCCCTCCTGAACCGAGTCCCTTAGTGGGGCAAGAGTCCTCCCTCACTGCTTGCTTCCAGCCCTCCCTTGCCCAGGAAAGGCCGCCTGGCCTGGCCTGGAGTCTGTGCTGACTCATTTCCATCTGACCACTGTGCTCTCTGTTTTGTAGTGGGCGGTCTGAGGAGTCCTTGGAGGGGAGAGTATAAGGAGCCAAGACATCCACCGCCACACCACGCCCACTCGCTGCCAAGCCCGGCCCACTCTCGCCAGACCCTGAGTGCCCAGCCCAGGGAGCTCTCGCCAGGGGCTCCGGGGCCCCAGCCAGCTGAGGACACGACAGGCGGGGCCCCCAAGCTCCAACCTCCTCTACCCCCAAAGCCTCCAGAGCGGAACAAGTCTCCAGGCCTGAACTGGGGCAAGGAGGAGTCGGGGACATGGGAGCCCTTGCCTCTGTCCTCCCTGGACCCGGCTCCCGCCAAAAGCCCCAGCCCCTCAGAGCGGAAGGCAACCTTGCCCGAGCAGGAACTGCAGCAGCTGGAAATAGGTACGGGCAGCCACAGCTGCAGCCTCGGGCCCACCAAGCCGGTGCTTCGTCCTCTTTCCAGCCAGCGTGGCCTCTCTTCTAGCCCCTTCCCCAGAGGTCAGCTCCCGCAGCCTGTGCAGGAAGAGCCCTGACAGCACAGCCGGACCCTCCCAGTCTCTCACAGCTGGGTTCTGCTTTCCTCTGCAGAATTATTTCTGAACAGCCTGTCTCAGCCGTTTTCTCTGGAGGAACAGGAGCAAATCCTCTCGTGCCTCAGCGTTGACAGCCTCTCCCTGTCAGATGACAGTGAGAAGGTGAGTCGGCTGTGGACCAGGAGCCAGGGCACAGAGCAAGTGGCTTTGTGTTCTCTGGTGAACAGGCTGTGGGCAAGTAGTGGGTAGAGAGAGGGTGATGGAGAGGCGTGCTCACCAGGGCAGGGGTCCTGGTTTCTCAGAGTAAGACAGTCCATCTTCAACACGCCGGGAATCAGGGCATGGTTTCGCTCCTAGGGGTAGTGGGGAAGAAGGCTTAGGCGTTGGTCTCCATGGAGATACTCTCACAGGGGCCCCTCACGAGCGCAGCCCCCTGCTTAGCCTCACAAGTTCCCAGCAGAGCCCTGCTCTGTCTAGGACGTGAGCTGTTCCTTGCCCCGGGGGAGGGCCCAGGGCCTCTTTGCTCCAAAGCAGACCAAGGCCAGGATGGTTCCCTGAGCCCGGGGGCCTGAGTCTGTGCCCACCCTTGTTGTTTCAGAACCCATCAAAGGCCTCTCAGAGCTCGCGGGACACCCTGAGTTCTGGTGTGCACTCGTGGAGCAGCCAGGCAGAAGCTCGCAGCTCCAGCTGGAACATGGTGCTGGCCCGGGGACGGCCCACGGACACGCCGAGCTATTTCAATGGTACAGTCCAGCATCACCTGCTCAGCAGCCCCCACAGCACCGGATCTGCTTGGGACTAGGAGTCTGAGAGGTTTCTGTCTCCCTTCCCTGGCACAGTGGGCTGGTAAATTGGTTTAGATCAAAGGCCCTGATCACCCAGGAGCCTTTCCTGGTGGGGCAGTGAAGGAACGTTGCCCCGCATGGGCTACAGATGGAGTCCCAGAACCTCCCCAGCTTGGCGTGGAGAGCAGTCTCTCCTGGCCTGGAGTCGAGAAACTGAGCGATGAATGTCTTCTGAAGGGAGAAGGAAGAACAGGACCCCACGAGCATTTTAATCGAGAATTCAGCCACAGGTTTGCTGGGATCCTCCTCTGGGATTTGAAGTCAGAATTTGAGAGAGACAGACATCTTAGAACTTAGTTTTCAAGCTCGGCTGCACAGGTTATCTTGTGATTTTGGCAGACGAGGGCTTCATCAGCTCACAGGTCCCCAGCCCTCCCCAGGGTAGTGTGACTCATGGCAGCAAGCCGCCATGGTCTGGCCAGAGGCCACGCCAGCTTGGAGCCTGTTACCATCTAAGTTGCCCACAGTCTAATGTGACCATCTTTGTTTCTGATTTCTCCTGCTTTGTGTGCGGGTGGCATCGGCCGCAGCTCTGCACTGTGCGGGCAAAGCTCCAGGTGCTGACAGGAAACGGCAGGAGGAGCTGAGAGGTGTACACTGTTAGGGCCCCTCAGCCTGATGCCATGCCTGTAGCCTCCCCGCCGCCCACCTGCTTCCTGCACAAAGGGCACCTTGGCGAGCCAGCAGCGCTCTCCTGATACTCACCTTGCCTGCCTTCCAGGTGTGAAAGTCCAAATACAGTCTCTCAATGGTGAACACCTGCACATCCGGGAGTTCCACCGGGTCAAGGTGGGAGACATCGCAACTGGCATCAGCAGCCAGGTAAGGGGGCAGGCACGCGCTTAGGGGCAGAGTCCCAAAATCCAGCGTGCCTGGCCCAGCCCTACAGGAGGAAGGCTTTTTAATACGTAGAATTGGCTCCCTAGGGAGTAGTTGGCCTTGCAAGTCCCCCAGGGTCTCAGGGCAAGACTGGCAGTGGTGATTGAGGGGTCCCCAGGACCCACACTTGGGCCGGGTGAGATTCTCCAGGTTGTCCAGAATGGAAGGCAGATAAGGCCCTCAGGGCGGCCTACTTGGCTGAAGGGAGGTGTCTCCCAGCGCAGAAGGAGACCATCACCTTACACTTCGGAGCCCCATGCCACTGTCTCAGGCCCCCTGGTTTGCTCTGCCCCCAGATCCCAGCTGCAGCCTTCAGCTTGGTGACCAAGGACGGGCAGCCTGTACGCTATGACATGGAGGTGCCAGACTCGGGCATCGACCTGCAGTGCACCTTGGCCCCTGATGGCAGCTTCGCCTGGAGCTGGAGGGTCAAGCATGGCCAGCTGGAGAACAGGCCCTAACCCACCCTTCTGCTCCTGGCTCCATTCTGCCGGAAGCAGCCTTCCTTCTCGGTGCTCAGTGCTGCCCCTGAGACGCGTGCTCAGTCTGCTCCCAGGGACCTGCCGCCTCCTGGCGCAGCGGTGGGATCGGGGCTGGCAGCAGCAAAGTAGGAGCTAGCAAAACACCTCCTAGGATGTCCTACCTGAGTCCTGCCAGACCCCGCCAGGAGAACACTCGGTGCCCACAGGAGGAAGAGGAAGGCAGGAGGGAGCAGAGGGGCTCTTCTCTGCCCTGGGCCAAACAAGCTGGCCTGACCCGTTGGGATCGGTGACTGCTTGCTGGCGGTCAGGGGAGAGCAGCTCCCGGCCCACGTTGGGAGAGGTGGAAGAGCTCCTTGGCCTCCGGGCATCTGTGAGGGTGTCGACTGTCTAAGGACCCGCACCCGGTCTAGTACAGGAGCGGGGTGGCAGGTGTGCCCACCCTTGGCCTAATGGGAACCCTCTGACCCCCTTGTCTGGCCATCACACCCCGTTTTAGATCTAGGAACTCTTCAGACAAAGTCAGGGCGGGCGGGATTCCTGACACTGGGATGTCTCCCTAGGAGCATATAGCATACTTTTCCGGGTGTTGCGACACAGGTCCTGAGCTGAACTCAGCCTCGGTCAAGGACCAAAGAAGGTGTTAAGTGAAATGGTTCTCAGTGCCCAAGCACGTGCCCCTTTGCTGTTGGCCACCACTCTTCCCCAGAGCAGCAGGCCCCAAGCCCCACCCACAGGCCCAGCACGGCTGCTGACTGGCTGGCACTCAGTCCCCTCATCTGTAAAAGTGAAGGGTGACACAAGACCCACCCACAGGAACTGTCTGAGGGTGGGCGTGATAGACATTGGCACAACTCTTCCCAGGCCACGGCTTCAACATCTTGCACACCAGCTTCCCGAGAGCCAGCTCGGGCATCACCGCACACTGACCCTGCCTGCCCTGCCCCTGGTCTTGGGGGCTCTGCCAGCTGCACTTTGCACTCTGATGACCTCAAAGCACTTTCATGGCTGCCCTCCAGGAGGGCAGGTCCGCGGCTCCGCATGAGCACAAGCAGGTCAGGAGATAGGGTGAAGGGACTTGTCTCAACCTGTCTCCACATGTGTAACCCCCAAATCTCCAGATTTCTTTTAGATGAGTCCCCCCCATCCCCATTGCCCCTGCCCAGCCTCCTCTTTGGAGGGAGCTGATCAGGACTCATGTAGCATTAATCAACTGTGAATCATTGGGGAGGGAGGGGCCTGGTAGCCTCAGCTCCTGGGGGTCGGGGAGTGTCCCTTGAGATTCCTCCTTGGGAGAAGCTCATCGCCACGTCTGTCCAGCTGTTCACATGGAGCCACAGTGCTCCCCAGGGAGAGACCCCAGCCCCAGGATGGAGGAACTTTGTATTACAAGCAGCCTTGGTGTTACAGAGTTCAGGCTGTAGAGAACCCTTTGCAACAATAAAGTTTGGTGACATGTTTTTAGGCCGTGGCTGTCTGCACTCTTGCCTGCCTGCTGCTGAATCTCAGCTGCTAACAGCTGCCTCCCTTTGCCTTCTTGGTGGGATCTTGTCAAGTCTGCCCCTTGTTTGGGGCACGGACTGTTTTCAGCCTTTGAATGGGGCTGCTTTTTCTACCACTCCTCCCAGAGAGTACTTCCAGTCCCACCTCTGGGCTATCCATTCAGACCAGTTAGGCAAGATGCCCCACCCGGTGGCAGCAGGGAAGTCCCTGGTCAAATACCACCAAGCTGAGGGGAGGAGGAGGAGGATGCCAAGGCCTGGGCACTGACCCGGCATG
The DNA here is from genome assembly GCF_021613505.1 of Equus quagga. Taxonomy (NCBI): domain Eukaryota; kingdom Metazoa; phylum Chordata; class Mammalia; order Perissodactyla; family Equidae; genus Equus; species Equus quagga. Next base: position 98,075,238 of record NC_060277.1, on the reverse strand, counting down.
GCTAGGTGGGAGCATACCACATGCCCAGAACAAAGCCTGCCCCCCTACTCCCGTCCCTGTGGCCTGGACTCCTAGCCCTGTCAGCTGCCTCTTGAGTGCCCGCCCATGACCATGGCTGACTTGGGGAGGGGGTTTCTTGGTCATGGGGTAGGGGCCTATCTGGGGATGGATGCTGCCAGTACACAGGGTGCCTTGTCTAATCTGGCTCTACACCCCCTGAAGCTTACACAAGTGTGTGTGAGGACACGTGCACACCTTGGGGTAAAGATGGCAGGTTCACTGGGTTCTTGGAGGGATCCTGGGCACATGGGAGGGGCAGCCTTGTGCCAGTGTGCCCAGAGCAGGCGCAAAAGCCAGTCCAGCAGACTCCAGGCTTACCAGTTGCTGCCCTCCTCACCCCTCTGGGTCTGCCGAGGAGGAGCCGAACCTCCCGCCTGGAGGTCTTCAGAGAGGGGCCCCGGGCTGCGGGTTGGGGCCGCCTTCTGCGGAGGACACCCCCCAACGGCCCCGCCCACCTACGCAATGGGAATCCTGCGCTGTGTTGCTGTTCCCTGCTCGCGGGGATCGCGGAGGGGATGTCACAGAGGCGGCGGCATCACAGGCACCGGCGCCCCCAGCGTCTCCACCGCCCCCAACAGCCCCCACCAAAGAGCGCACTGGAGGCGGAGGGGCAGCAGCCACCAGCCCGCTGCACGCCTCCCCGACAGAGCCTCGGTCAGCATGGGGGTGACAGGTGGGAGCGGGCGGGCGCGCGAAGGGACCGGGGCGGGGGCGGGGCGGGGAAAGTGAAAGTGAGGGGTCGGGGCGCAGAGGAGGCAGGGAATCGGCCGGGCCCCTGCTCCTGCTCCCGGAACCCGGCGCCTAGAAGGCAGGCTCACCCCAGCCAAAGCCCTCGCCATTCCCGCGGGGGCGAGGGGCGGGTCTACCCTGACTGCCACACCCAGCCTCCGCCCTGCGCGGTGCACGAGCGAGCGTGTGTGTGCACGGCCCGTCTGCACACCTTGGGATAAAGGCTGCAGATTCAGCGGGTTCATGGAGTCGCAGAAAGAGCAGTGGCCTTGTACCCAGGAAAGGACTCAAACTGCAGATAACCCCTCAAATCACGTCCAGATGTCCCAGTTTGATGCTTGGAACTTTGGCAGGGAGAAGCAATCTGCTTCAACAGATGACTACCGAGTGCCTCCTTTGTGCTTTGCACTCTTCTCTGTACCAATGAGCAAAGACGTCTGCCCCTCCGGGCCTTGGGTCTCCCAGGTTCTAATATTGGGGGCTCCGATCCCCACTGACATGGTGGCTTTCTTCTCAGGGCCTTCTCTCCCAGGACACCGGCCAGCATTCAGAATGTGCCAGGAACCAACCACCAGAGAATAGATTTTCCCCTTGTCCAAATTCGTGGGGTAACAAATTTATGCAGACACCTTAAATCAGTCCTGCAATATTTATTGTACCCTCTTCAGGGCTTACTCTTGTGCTAGGCCCTGAGTCTGAGGAGTTCACTAAAAATTAAAATGTAGGGTGGACAGCAAGGTGTGTTACAGAGAAGATGATACTGGAGATTTGAGTTGGACTGTCACGCCTGAGTAGGATTTTGCCAGAAGAGAGATTTTTCTGGATATTGAAAATAGCATGTGCAAAGGCCCTGAGGCCCAAAAGAGCCTGCCGTGCTCTGGGGTAGCTGGGTACCAAGAGATGAAAAGAGAAGGCAGAGATCAGACCATGCAGGATCTTCAAAGCCACCCTAGAGTCTGGACGTGACTAGAGGCAGGTAGGGGATGGAGCAGACTCACTTTGGAGTCACTGAGAAGCCCAGGTTGGAGGAGAATATGGCTGCAATGGTCGGGCTAGAGGCCTAAAGTGACTTCAGACAGCACAGTGGTTAGCATCATGGGGTTTGGAGCCAATCAGATCTGCGTTCAGGTGGTGGCACTGCTCTTAATAGCTGTATGACCTTGTGTCAGTTTCCTCATCTGTGAGGGAGTCACACCCACTTGTGCATAAAGTGGCTGTGAGGACTGAATGTGTGTAAAGCGCTCAGCACTGAGCGCCAGCAGGTAGTAAGTCCGAGGTTTGTGTGGACTTTGGTGTTGGGATCTGAGGAGGAGGCAGGCAGTGGAGGTGGAGAAAGGTCAGCATCAGCAGTAGGAAGGGCAGAAGCTGGGGAAGTGAGGGGGTCACCAATGACCCCGGTTTCTAATTTGGGTGATAGGGTGAAGGATGAGTCAGGGAGAAGAAAGAGGGGGTTATCGAGAGATGAGAGACTGGAAAGGAAGACGGGTCAGACATGCAGACCCGTGTGGGCCACACTAGAGTCGGGACACAGGGTGTGAACTTGAGGTAAGACATGGAGGAAAACTCTCAGGGTTTGGCAGGTGAGAGGGATTAGGAATTCATTTCTTTGCACAGACTTTTGCTGAGCATCTCCTTGTGCCAGATTCTCTGTGCAGGGGATCAGAGATTCAACGTGAGCAGCCCACACACCCTGCCTACCTCTAATTGAGGGTCAGCAAGAGGCCGTATGCTCAGCTAGAGGTCTGCAGGGGCCGGGTCGGGGTGACTGGAGGAGGAGCCCCTAGCCCAGAGCCACGGGTGGAGTCCGGAAGGCCTCCAGGAAGAGGTGAGGCCTGAGCATCATCACGATAGGAAGCAAGGCAATCCCAGAGGGAGGCGACAGCTCAGGCTCTAACGAGGCATTCGTGGGGTTTTGGACAAGGTGCCTCTGAGGTCCCTTTAGGGAGAAATGTGTAATCGATGACTGCAGTTTCAGTCTAGAGCTCGGGAGAAGTGAGAGTCAGAGAGATGGGAGGGTCTCCTGTGGTCACAGTCACAGGCTGGAAAGCTCCAAGGGAACAGGGACTGTGTGCATCCTCATCCAGCACAGTGCCTGGCCCATAGCTGGGGCTCAACATTTTCTCTTAACTTTATCAAAGAATCTTATGCATATGATTAAATAGTCCTGAAGAGATTGTTCAGTGATGAAAAGCAGGAATCCCCCACATCACACCCCTAGTCTCACTCCTCAGAGAAACCACCGGTTTTCACTTGAACCGTTTTTCTGCCTCGTTACCTTCTTATCTCTCTGCGAGCTCACAGGCTCTTTCTTGGTTTATCAGTTCTAGATATGACCCACCTCCCAACATCATTTTCAGATCTGCTGATACCTTTGTAAGTTTAACATACATCTTTATTTTTTTTTTTTGAATATTGACACCTGAGCTAACAACTGTTGCCAATCTTCTTTTTTTTTTCTGTTTTTTTCTCCCCAAACCCCCCAGTATATAGGTGTGTATTTTAGTTGTGGGTCCTTCTAGTTGTGGTATGTGGGGCGCCGCCTCAGCATGGCCTAATGAGCGGTGCCATGTCCGCGCCCAGGATCTGAACCAGCAAAACCCCAAGCCGCCGAAGCGGAGCACGTACACTTAATCACTCGGCCATGGGGGCCGGCCCCTATTTTTTTTATCAACTTTAGATAGCATCTTTGATGCCCCACAGAGTAAGATGAAGTTGTTAGTGCCCTTACCTTTCCCGTCAGCTCTCCCTCCTCCCTGCTCTCCACCTCCCAAAGACTCTAACCTGTCTTTTTTTCAAAATATCAAGGTTCGTAACATATACATTGTCCCACAACCACAATTATGTTTTCCGAATTTTGTCTATATGTTGATTCTACAAGTTGAAAGTTAGTCAACAGGATTTACATTATTGTGACTACATAACTACTGTTCACTGCAGAGGCAGGAAAGGTACCCACAGTTACCTTCTCTTTCTCATACAGCTTTTTGATTTTCCTGGAGTTTGTAGTTGCCTTTTCCTTGTGCTCTTGGTTTTATCATAGTCTTAGTTTTCTTCAGCCTCTACATCTAGTCAACTATTCTATCAGGTTTTTTTATTTCAGAGATCTACTGCCCAGGACCCTCCATCTTCTTGCACCAATGTGTACTGGTTCTAGGCCTCTGTACAGTCAGCATCCTGGGACTTAGCCTCTTTCCTGGGGTAGACACACTATTTCCTTCCTGTCTCTCTTCTTTTGTACCTTTATTTTGCTTTAGCACATCCTCAAATAACTTTCTGAAAAAAAAGAAGAGGTAAATTTTCTGTGTCCTTCCTTGTTGAAATGATAGTTTGGATAGATATAAAATTCCAGGTTAAAAACCAGTTTCCTCAGAATTTTGAAGGCAGCAATTATTGCTAACTCTGCTGCCAGTATGATTCTCCTCCTTTTGTAGGTGACTGGTTTTTCCACTTTAGAAGTATTTAGGAATTTTTTTACGCCTGATGCGATGACCTTTCACAGCAAGGATCTTTTGATAACTGTAGTGCTGGGTATTCAGTGAACCTTTTTAAGCCAATGACATCCTTGAGCTCAGGGAATTTTTTATTTCTCTTTTCTTCTCCATATTCTCTATTCTTTTAGGATCTCCTTTCTGTAACTCAGAATTGGACTTCCAATTGATCTGTTTTTCTCACATTGTCTTGATATTTTGGTTTCACTTTCTCGGAAGATTCTTTGTATTTTATTTGCCAAAAAGCTCTTTCTTGGGCCTGGCCCTGTGGCCAAGTGGTTAAGTTCACACACTCTGCTTCAGCGGCCCAGGGTTTCACCGGTTCGGATCCTGGGCACGGACATGGCACCGCTCATCAGGCCACACTGAGGCAGCATCCCACATGCCACAACTAGAGGGACCCACAATTAAAAATACACAACTATATACCGGGGGGATTTGGGGAGAAAAAGCAGGAAAAAAAAAAGCGCTCTTTCTTTCTTCAAATTCTTTTCTAATAGCATCCTGTTCTTGTTTTTTGGATGCAATATATATTGTTGAATACCTTCATCTCTGAATCTCTGAAGATGATGAGAGTTTTTATTTAAGCTCACTTCTGTTTCCCAAATTACCCCTGACGCTCTGAAGTCATCTTTTCTCTTGGTCTGTCACTGGCATGTTGGCAGTTTTCTCAAATGTCTGGTGCTGCTCGGTTGTCCGTATTTAGGAGTAAAATCATAAAAAGCTGACTGGGGGCCTGTGGTTGCAGGACTTATTGGCTGGCAGATGTCACTTTAGGATGATCAGTCAGGTACCAGACATATCTCTAGCTGATTTGGGAAGATGACCAAAATTGATAAATCTCTAGCCAAACTGAACAGAAAAAAAGAAAGAAGAAAAAAATCACCAATATGAGGAATGAAAGAGGTGGTATCATTACAGATTCTACAGATATGAAAAGGATAGGGAATATTATGAATAACTTATGCCAATAAATTTGACAACTTAGAGGAAATAGACAAATTCCTTAAAAAGTACAAACTCTAAAAGCTCACTCAAGAAGAAGTAATATTCTGGAGATGGATAGTGGTGATGGTCGCACAACAATGTGAATATACTCAATGCCACTGAGCTGTAAACTTAAAAATAGTTAAAATGGGAAATTTTATGTTATGTGTATTTTGCCACAATAAAAGAGAAAAATAGACAAGCTAAATATCCCTGTGTCTATCTTTTAAAGTTGAATTTGTAATTAACGGTCTTCCCCCAAGGAAACTCCAGGCCGAGATTCACAAGCTTCACTTGTGAATTCTACCAAACATAAGGAAGAAATAATAGCAATTTTATACACAGTTACACACTAATATACCTCATGAACAGGTATGTGAACATTCTAAAAAAAACCCAGCAAATCAAATTCAACAATACAGAAAAAGATAATACATCATGACCAACTGTGTTTATCCTAAGAATGCAAGATTGATTTAACCATTTATTTAACCATAAGCAGAACACAAAAGAATTAGTAACAGAATAATATATAACATTATCCATATGTTAACAACATAACATATATAATATATAACAGAATATAAAGGAAGAACCATGTGCTAATCTTGATAAATGCAGACAAAGCCTCAGACAAAACCCAACATCCCTTCCTACTTAAAAACTAAGTAAACCCGGAATAGGGGGGAACTTCCTCAACCTGATGAAGGGCATCGAAGAGAAAAACTGCAGCTAACATTGTACTTCATGGGGAAACATCAATGACTTTCCCCTAAGCTCAGGAGCAAAGCAAGGATGTCCACTCTCATTTCTATCCAACATTCTACTGGCAATTCTTGTGCAATAAGGCAAGGAAAGGAAATAAGAGACGTCCAGATTGGGAAGGAAGACGTAAAACTGTCTTGAGTTGCAAACATTATTTCACGTAGACAACCCTATGGAATCTACAAATAAGAAGAAAAAATTGAAGCTAACAGGAATTTAGGATGGCTGCAGGATACAAGATTGATACATTTCTATGTACTAGCAGCCAGCAATTGGGAATGGAAATTATTTCACATACTACAGAATGTCACTTGAATCCCTGATAGAACATTCCCAAGTTGGGCACAGAGGCCCCAATTTGAGTTGACTTCAGGCTTTTGCTTCCAACCCCCAGGGCTGCTATGAGGTTCACCCCATAACACCTTCTTCTCCTAACCACAGCCAGCTGCTGGTCATGGAAGGGTTAAGGCTCTGGGTTTTGATTAAATTGCCCAGGACACTTTGGAAAGCAAGCAAGGGAAGACTCTGAGGTCAGAAGCCCGGGGAAGAGCTGCCCTTGGGGCAGGTGGAGTTGGAGATGAAGAGAGCCATGGGGAGGAAGCCAAGGGAGCATGGTGGTCAAGAAGGTGGAGGGTCCTGAAGAGGCCACTGAGCTGGCCACTGGGAGCCTGTCCATGGCACTACCGTCCCAGCCTATCATCCAGCTGATCCCAGACCTCGAGGCCCAGGCTGAACATGGAGGGGCCCAAATCCCAGGCCTGGGACCAGCCCTGCAGGGATGCTCCTCACCTCTACATCTATGGGAAGAGACCACAGCACATTCTGATCCTTCCGATAATCCTGGGAGCAATTCTTCTCAGCCAGAGCCAAGGCTGTCACTTCCTGCCACACTCCAGGCTGGTGGGGACCCAGCTTGCCCATTGTCACGATGGCCCCACCATCAACCCCTATCCTCTACCTGGGGAAACAGAGAATGGGACAGCCTGAGGACACCCAGAGAAGGAAAAAAAGCTTCTGTAATAAAAGATACAAGCCTCCAGGGAGGGGCCTGGGGTGAGGGGACCTCCCCCTAGGAGTCTCTCAGTCTCCTCTGCAGAAGGTGATCCGAGCTCATAAATCACCAGATGTCAGCATCACCTCAGAACAAGCCCCCGGGATGAGAACCCTGGCCTGGAGTTGGAGATAGACCCCAGGGTGTGGTGGGGTGAGAAGCTGGGGAAAGAATGGATGGACTTCAGGGTAGGAGAGGCCAGGATGAGGGTGAACGGCAGAGCTGAAGACCGGCCAGAGAGAAGGGAGAAAGGGGGCAGAGGGGCAGGAACGGAGGGAGATGAGGAAGGTTCCTCTGAGGCAGGAGAGGGGAGCCCATACAGTTACAGGCTCCTGGGTAGGAGAGCATGCAGGGCAGAGGAGTTAAGAGTTTCTTGAGTCAAACCTGCATTCAAGTCCTGACTTCAGCAATGATCAGCTGAGGGACCTTGGGCAAGTGAAACTCTTCTCCTTGTTTGTGTTGAATCAATAAGATAAAGCACAGAAAGTGCTCAAGACAATGCCTGGGCTAGTAGCACTCAACAAATGGAAGTGAATCCTGTTAGCATTCACCTGTGTGGAGGATGGTGATGGATCAGGGAAAGCTGGAGGAAAGGCCAACGTGGCAAGTGGAGGGGAGCAGATGTGGGGGATAGGGCTGGTGACACTGGCAAGGGAAAGCAGGGAGATGAGGGGCAGGATAGCAGAGGGGAAGGCAAATGGGCTGAGATGAGGGACAGGGAGGGAGGAGGGGCTGGAGCAGCACCACCACCTGGGCTGCAGAACTCCTCAGGGACTGTCCCGACCTGCAGCTCTCCGGCCCTCACCCCCTTCTCCCTGCCAGGTGCCAGTGGATTCCCCTGCTGTAGCAAGGCGTCGGTGGACATTATGGAGACACAGTGAGAACCAGTCCCCATCATCATAGGACTTCTCCCCACCCTCCAGGACCACCAACCTACCCCCTGCCACTGCTGCCAAGTTTGCATGTACCTCCCAATGCAGGATCCTCCATCTTGCCTGTTGCCAAAATCTCCCCAAGGGCAGTATCCAGGCCAAAAGGCAGGGCGGGCGTGTCTACCATCCCCCTTCTGCTTCTGCCTCCAGCCCCTGATGCTGGAGGAAGACTGAGGGGTGGCAGGGCACACCGAGGGACATGGAAGGGACCTGACCCCTTAGAGCTGCCTTGCTGCAAGGACAGAGCTGTCCCAGGTGGGGTGGGCAGACGCCTCAGGAAGGAGAGGGGGTCACAGTGGCTAAGCAGCAAGGGCAAGGGCCGAGACGGCAGCAAACTGCAGACAAGAACCGAGGGGCCCTCCATACACACCTCTGCTTTTCAGATCTGCGAGCTGGGTCTGCCGGTCAGGGAGGGTATCGCTTGGGACTACTCCCTCTTTGGGAGCCACTTTCTGGGCACTGGGTCTCCAAATGAGCTGCATCGGCTCACGGGAATGCTTGATTAAAATGAGGAGTCCTGGGCCTTACCTCCAACCAACTGGATCCCTCTGTGGGGTGGGGGGCCACTTGGCAAGCTCTCCAGAGGCTTCCTAAACTCTCTAAAGTTTGAGAACAGTCCTCCAGGATTCTTGGTGGGAGTGGGGACAATCAGGGGAGTGGATGAGCTGGGGACATCTTGCCAGACCCTGTACAGAGACCCCCTTCCCTCTGAAGCCACCCCCCCACCCCCACCCCTTGGAGCCCTCTCACCCACTTTGTCCTTCTGTCTTAGGGGTGACGTAAACCAATACCAGCTCCAGGCGGCACAAGAGGAAGATGAGATGGAGGTAACAGTGGGCAGGGGCGCCTTTTATGGGGAGGTAGTAGGCAAGGGGCAGAGTTCTTCGAGGCCCATCTTCCCTAAATCCTGACCAGCCCCTTCCCTTGACAATTCTGGGACCCTAGTGCCAGCCAATGTTGGCACGCTGACACACACCCACCCTCACCACCTGCCCACACCACCTCCCTACCCCAGGCAGATATCTTGGAAGCGGCAGCTGTGGAGGAAGTGAGTAGTAGGGAAGTAGGGGTGGAGGTGGGGGCAAGGGGGCAGGAGGGGGCGGGGCAGGGAATTGTCACTAGGGAGGACCTCAGGGGCAGGGGACTCCTGAGCTTTCAGTTGAAACTTTACAGCTGGAGAAAGAATTGCTAGAGCTGGAGCCCAGCCACAAAGCAGACCTGGACCCGGACCTGGACCCAGAACCGGAGCTGGAGGCAAAACCGGAGCCCGAGGCATTGCTGCCGTCTGCTCTGTGCCCAGCACTCACGCTGGAGCCCGAGGAAGAGCTGAACATGGGGCCCAACTTGAAGGTGGCTGACTTGGAGTCCTGCAGTGAAGACCCTGAGCAACAGGGGTACAGGATAGAGTGCCTCCCCTGCTACATGGAGAGGCTAATGCAGCAGGACATGAGCCAGTGGAGTGTGAGGTCAAACTCCAGCTACCTGAGTTCCACAGAGGACCAGGTGTACCCCGACCATCGCTCCATCCGTGTGCAGACCTCCAAGCACCTCTTCCGGGCAGACAAGCTCATCCAGGCCTCAGAACACAGCCTGCAACGGGCGATCAGCATGCAGCCTAGGAAGAAGAGCATGAGTGAGACCACCAGCTGCTCGGACCAGGAGTTGGTCTTCAAGGACACCTTGTGCTCTGAGAAGCAGCTGCAGAACCCCAGCCCCCAGCCAGCGCTTCCAGCCACAGGCTCCCAGCAGCCGCCAAGCCCCTGCCTATCTTCCTCCAATCTCTCACCAGGCCTTAGCCTGGCAGAGCTGATCAACTTCGCAACTTCCCTGGCCATGGCCTCCTCCGGCAAGGTAGACTTGCCCAACTTGGAGCACATGATCAAAGATCCACCCAAGAAGGTCATGGAGCCTTCCACAGAGCCCGCCGTGGATCCCACCACCCAGCCGGCCATGGAGAAGCCAGAGCGGGAGGAGCCCACTGAGGA